>NC_135426.1:3622500-3625000 GCF_051991245.1 Festucalex cinctus | reverse complement strand
ACTTGGCAAATCATATCGCGGGCTCAAGTGCTGCATCAGGTTTCTGAAGCCTCGGTCCTCCACGACCGAAAAAGGCTGGTCATCTAATGCCATGAACTCCATTATTTTTATCGTGGTCGCTTTGCTCCTTTCGCTGCTCATAAGCGCCAACAGCGGTCCATGGTCTGGCTCCTTGCTCGTGCTAGCTTTAGCTAAGTTAGCCTTAGCTTGGTTGCTAACTTCAAACGCCGCATACTCAGCAGTGTGGTGGGTCCTTAAATGACGAATGAGGTTTGTTGTATTGAATGCCTTGCGTGCAGTCCCACCACGACTTATTTCGACGTTGCACGAATTACAAATTGCGATCCTGGGCTCCTTTACCTTTATCGTGAAATACTGCCAAACTGTCGACATACTGTTGCTGCTGTTTGTATTGCAGCGCACACAAGTGCGCATTTGCACACGTGACCTTGTGAGCGGGCTTATGTCTCAGCAGAAGAGGGCAATGGTTGACTTTTTCGTACTTTTACGCGAGAGAGATGTGATCGGTAGACAAGATCGAATTTATTTTGAGGGATCGATCGATCACCGATCGCCCAAAATTACGAAAATTGAGGCCACCCTTAATATATATATATATATATATATATATATATATATATATATATATATATATATATATATATATATATATATATATATATATATACACATATATACATATACATATATACATATACATATATATACACACATATATACATATACATATATATATATACACACATATATACACACATATATACATTAGAGATAGACCGATGTGCTTTTTTCAGGGCCGATACCGATACCGATTATCGGTAGTCAAGGAGGCAGATAACCGATATTTGAAGCCGATATTCATTTGCAGTAAAAGTTAAAATGTTGGCACCAAATTTTTGAATAATGCAAACCCTAACCGTTCTTTACAATGGATCTCGCACTGCACTTTTCATTTTACATCCTTCCATCTGCAATAAGACGTTGGTGGCGGGGGGGAGTTAAATGTGGGGGCCAACGTGACATTACCTTTTATAGCATTTGGGATACTTGTAGTTTTATTCTATAAATGTTATATTTTTATATTTTGAAGTAATAGGAGGAACCCTGTCATTCAAAATGTGCATCAGCTGTGGCATTACTTACTACAGCCAAAAAAAATAAAAAATCCATGAGAAAAACTATTCATCCCTGAACACCATACAGTTCTTGCAGACCTTATTATTACCATATAGACAGTATTGATAAGCTTAGGATCTTAAATCGAGAACAGCAATATCATGCTACTCCTCTCTACAAGAGAACTGTCAAAAGACACTTCATCATGTAGTTTACTGCCACTTAGGATGCCCCAATCAACGCAGAAAAAGGTAGAGTAAAATAACTTGGTTATAATAATAGTAAGAATAACTTGGTTAAACAGACATTGTTGCGGTGGACCGCTGCTACTTTCTGCTGTTTAATGTGTTTTACACACGTGTGTGTATATGGGCACACTATTCTCTCACTACTGTACTGTACTGTATCACTTAATGGCACAGATTTACTTGTCTAAATAATAACTGGGCTGCAATATTGCTAATTCACATTAACAAGCACTATCTTAGCTGTCCACATGAATAGTTACTAACACACGAGAAAGTTATACAACACACCAAACATGAGCTCATTATTCAAAGTATGATGCACGTAACGAAATTACATCACTGAACATTAATTGCAGCCGACTACGGCCGTAGATGTTACATATTAGTGGCATCCATTGAGAGGATAATGTCTAACATACGGAAGAGAACACGTTCGTGTAGTTAAACGGTGTTTGAGACACTTAATTTGTTACGGAGCGGACTTTAACGAGGTGCACAACGAGCTGTCAATCAAATCGACGTCGAAGCTTAAGGCACACAATGGCAAACCAGTGCGACAAATAAACACAATATAAAGTAACTAAACACTATTTAGTGTCACTGTGGCATCTAACTGCATAATAACCGCTATGCAACAAGTAGTGGACGTGACCCAGAATGCAATGTGTGCGTCACGAGAGGTAAAAATAATGACGTTACTCTACTCTTAACATGGAACTAGAAGACAATATAATAATGACAACTGTTAATATTTGGAACCTTTCTAACAAACATTGTTTACTTAATTAAGTGAAAATGTGGGTGATTCCCTCCCCGAGTAGTTCAAGTAGCGAATTAGCTACTGGATGTTAGCATACATGCTAAGCTGAACACACCACTGTTAGCTAGGGGGGATTCAATGCAAGGCAATGCAGCTCCTTTCATATAGTGCATTTAATACACAACAAAATTCAATGTGTTTAGCTTATCATGGTGAAAAGTTCGGCGGAGTCTCTTCTCTTTTAACTTACCTTTGAAGCATGTGTCTCGCGTTGTGTCTGTGGGTGCGTGTGTGACCGGCTACTGTGATACACGGCATACACTACTGATTGGTTCTGGCTCTTGCACGGCTAACC
>NC_135426.1:3602500-3617500 GCF_051991245.1 Festucalex cinctus | reverse complement strand
TTTTTTCAATTTTAGCTTTTTTAGTTAGTTTTAGTTTATTAAAATAACCTTGGTGGCAACAAGAGGAATAATTACAGTAATAATAATAATATTAAAATATCAAACCTTGGAAAAATTGTCCACCAAAATGCTTCACGACAGTAAAAGAAAAAAAAAAAAAAAGAAAGAAAAAACCAAAACAAAAAACCTTGTTATGAAAGCATTAAGAAATCTATTTAATATTTTATTTTTAGAATGAAAACCCCTCCAAAAATAATTTTATTATTATTATTATTTTTTTTTTAAAGAGCTCAAAATTGTTCATTCGGTAGTCTTACCGATTCAACGTCTTATCATCATTGCTCTTTTTTTTTTTTTTTTTTTTTTGTGTGTGTATGTGTGCGTGCGTTTGCGTGTGTGCGTTTGCGTGCGTGCGTGCGTGCGCGTGCAAATACGTATAAATTTATACTCATGAATTCACCTAAAACCTTATAAATATCCCATTACCCTTCGCCTTAACCAGGTACTTCAGAATCTTGCCAGAGTCGTGAGGTTCAAATGGTCAGGAGACCAGAGAAAAGGTCAGAAAAATAAAGAGAAAAGAAAGATAAATCAAAGTGAAATCCAGCACCGACCAAACACTTCCTGCCTTCCCCATGGTTACAAAATCAAAGTCTTACGCCAACCCCGGAAGCCTCTAAATTCCAACAAATTAGCGAGATCTCAAGAGACCAGAGGAAAAACTAAAGAGAGGAAGGAGGGAAGGATCGATGAGGCAGAGTGAGATCCATAGAAGCCAGTACATCCAATCCATCAAAGTGAAATCCAGCACCAACCAAACCCCTCCTGCGTGGTTACAAAACCAGAGTCTTATGCCAACCCCAGAAACCTCAAACTTCCAATAAATTGAGATCTCAAGTGACCAGAGGAAAAACTAATGAGAGGAAGGAGGGAAGGATAGATAAAGCAAAGTGAAATCCACAGACACCAGCACCCACTGATTCAAGGGGCTGTGGGAGGGAGAGGCAAATTCTGTTTGAGTTTCAGTAGATGCTGGTGCGATGGATCTGGCATGCATAAGGACCACCACCAAAGAAAAAAGCCGTCAACCGCGGTCCAGCAAAGCGAGCACCGCCCCCCCCCCGGAATCCCCAGGCCGCGGCAGCACCAAGGCCACCCCCAAGCCACCCGAGCGGACACCGGTCGGCGAGCCAACCCAGACGCCCGGAACACCCCCGCCCCAGCCCCGGCCCACACCCCCGAGCCCAAGGCCGCAGAACGAGGCCCGGCGAGCCCCCACAGCTCCCCTGGGGACCGCCCCAGCCCCCATCCCCCCACGACCCCCCCGCACCCCACCCAAACCCGCCACCCGCCACGACCCAGGCCCCGCCACCCCCGGCCCCCAAACCCCCGAACACACCTCGACCCCCAGCACCCAACCCCCCACCCACCCATACCTCCACCCCCCACCAAACAAGCCGCCCCCCCCCCGACGACCGCCAACCCCCCCGCGAACCCCGCCCCCCACCCCCGGAAACCGGCACCGGGCAGCAGCGCAGAGAGGGAAGACGTGCCCACCCCACCTCCAGCCGTGCGAAAGGAGCACAGCGGCGGGAGGGGGGAAGCAGAGGAGGAAGCACCGGGGGAGAGGCGGAACACCAGAACACCGAGCCCGGTGGGAAGAGGCCCCGGTCGTCACGCCAGAGCTACCCCCCGCCCGACCACGGGGGACGGCGTCAAGAAAATTGACTAATTAGCATGCAGTAACACCAAGTGTTGATGCTTAGTGCCCACTAGAAATAAATCTTAAGGAGTTAGTGAGTATAGTGTCGTATAGTGTGGTGTGCTCGAGCCCACTAGCAGCAACTAGGTTCCTGACTATATAAAAATAAAAACAATCAGATACAAAATACCAAATACAGAAGCAGCGAAAACAGAAGTTGTAACGATGTGGTGGCTCTCGTTAACAGGCAGAATCTAGGCAGGATTAAGTTGCCAAGTTAAGATTAAAATATTCTATGTACATAGACCATATTTGTTTAAATCTTGATACTTGATTTTTATTTAAGGCAGAGATTTTTTCCATTGAGATATAATTTATTAGTAAGTTTAACCAGTGGTCGATATTTAGAGATTGTTTATTTTTCCAATTGACAAGGATTATTTTTTTAGCAATAGTAAGGGCTATAAGTATATATTGAGATTGTTTACATGGTAGCTCAGTTATTGTTAAGTCACCTAATAAACACAATCTTGGAGATAAAGGAAGCCTACAGTTTAATATATCAGCAAGCTTTTCCAAGATTTTAGTCCAGAAATGCAGCACTGGAGTACATGACCATAAAGCATGAAGATAAGTATCGGCAGTGTTTTGTGAGCACTGGAGACAAATGTCGGAGTCAGAGAGTCCCATTTTTTTCATCATATATTGTGTAATATATGTTCTATGAAGTATCTTATATTGGATAAGTTGTAAATTTGTCTGTTTGGTCATTTTAAATACATTTTCACAGATTTGGGTCCAAAAGTCTGGTTCCGGAACTATAGACAAGTCTTTTTCCCATTTTAAAGTCGGTAAATACGTTTTATTTGTGTATAAAAATAACTTATACATTTTTGATATTTTCTTTATTGTTGTTGGAGAAAGCTTTATAATATCTTTAGCTAAGACAGGCAGTTGGAGCGTATCCTGAAGTGTTGGGATTTGTTTCTTAACCATATTTTTAACTTGTGGATAATGTAAGAAATTTCCGTTTTTTATTTCATATTTTTGGACCAAGTTTGTATACGATATAAACTTATTATCTGAGAAAAGATGATGAAGGTGTGTAATTCCTTTCTGCTCCCATAAGCTTAAATGGAACGACTGATTATTAAGTTGAAAGTCTGGGTTATGCCAAATGGGAGAGAGCCCACAGGGCGCCAATTGGGAGTTTGTAATTTCTAATGCCTTCCACCAGGCAGTCAGGGTGGCGGCTATCATTGGGTTTTTAAAACAATTATGTCGTTTTATTGATTTTGTAATAAAGAGTAAATCTAACAGTCTAAGATTATTACAATCCTTCTGCTCCAATTCCAACCAACAGTTAGTATCTCTGTTGGGTTGTGTCCATAGCACAAGATATTGTAGTTGATTAGCTATATAATAGTACATAAAGTTTGGTGCCTCTAAACCTCCTTTAGATTTACTTTCCTGAAGAGTAGATAGACTAATTTTGGCTTTTTTTTTTATTCCAATAGAATTTTATGATAGCAGAGTCCAGCGATTGGAACCAGTTAGACGTAGGTTTAAAGGCCAAATGTGAAGTAAGGTTGGCCAACCATGTTTTTGAGTAATACCAATGGCTAAACCATTGTCAGCATATTTTCGTTGTTTTTTTTAACGCAACCCTTTCAGGTTCTTAGTTTAACCCATAGCAACGCCCTTGACAACGAAAATGCTTTTCTTCGACAATCTTCGGAAATTTTCGGAAATGACGTCACACCGGGAAGTTGCGAGAGAAGTCGGCCATTGAACTGCATTGTTTGCATTGCTACTCGGTAAGATGACTCGACGATGTGTGGCGATGTATTGTTCTCAAGCTAAAGAAAAGTTGTACGAGTGGCCAAAAGATAACAGGGCACGTAAATGGACAACTTTCGTTCGCGCGAAGCGAATGAATTTCACGCCATCGTCGAAGAGTGTTCTGTGTTACAAACACTTCGAAGATGCCTGCTTCCTCAACCAGTCTGCTTATGATAAAGGATTTGCAAAAAAGTAAGTCATTACAATTATTTTGAAAACACGTGGAATTTTTGGATAGATCACTGATGACTTTGACAAAGCAGAGCTTCCAACAGTTGTGGAATGAACAGTAGAAGCTAGCGACGTTAACCGAAAGCTAACGTCTCGGTGCTTTTCATATCAACGATGAGTAATAATGGCAGTGAGACAAATTGTTCTGGAAGTAAATTTCAATAGGTTGGCAGCATTGCTTTGTTGATGAAAGAACATAACACGTCCTTTTGAAAAACTGCCAATCATATGTCAATCGTACTGCATTTTATGAGTCATTAAATAATTAAATATTTGGTAAGGCAGGGTTAGATGAAATGTGATAGTATTTTTTTTAATTCTATATTTAAATGCTGGTTGGTTTTATAGGTTTTATGAGCGAAGCATATTTTTAGTGTCTCCTTATGTTTCTGCAGGTTATTGCTCAATGCAACTGCTGTCCCAACAATTCACTTGCCTCCACAAGACCAGCAGCAGATTCAAAATCCACCTGCCCAGCGTGCAGCAGCAGCTAACCGAGAAAGGAAGCGAGCCGTAGCTGAGGCTATCACCTCTGCAGCTGCCTCTGAACAAGAAATGGCTGATTACGAGGGTCAGTTATTGCAGGATGAATCCTGTTCTAACAGCGAAGATGATGAAGTTATGCCACCACATAATGTGGATAAAAGTAAGTTAGGTGGAGTTGTTTTAGTCACTATGTACTTGCATGATTCAAATGTGTTGGATGGCCGTGATACAGACATTGAAATGGTGGTCACTGAAACAATGACTGCCATTAGTGATAATCATATACATACGTTGATTATAAAACATGTTTATCTTTTCAATTTGTTCAGTGATGCAGACATTGAAGTATTGTCCTCCATGTGAGAAATGCAAGAAGAGGGCAAATTACCGGTCCATTGGTATACAATGCAACTTGGGCCAAACAGAACCCAAAAGGAAAAAAGCCTGTATGTCACTGGTTGACACAGATAGTGAAGAGGAGAGTGACATGGAAAGGGACGGTCAACACATCCCAGACCAAGATGTGGAATATATTGCAGGAGAGGACAGCGATGAAGATGAACCAAGTTCATCAGACGATGAAGTGACACATGTCAGCTTTGAAGAAATCCTGTAAGATTATCATAATTATTTTCATTGTAAATGAGACTTACACAAATTGACATTTATAACCCCAAAACTGAAATTGGCCAAATTGACAAGAGCATAATGCTGTACAGATAATCAGCTTGTGTTTTCAAGCTTAGTTGATTCACATTTGTCTCCTAATGGTAATTGTGCATTATTGAAATATATTTGCAGGAGCAGTGAAAGTGAAGACCTTCACAAGCAACGGAAGTACTTGGTGTTTGAGTCCTCCCTGATCACCCTCTTGGCCGTTTGTGTCCTTTGCAAAGGCAGAAGCACCTGCTACCGCTATGTCAAAGGGACACTGGTGAAGATCCAGGCTGTTTGCACTGTTTGTGGGAACAAGCATCAGTGGTGTAATCAGCCCTTTGTTAGAAACCTGCCTGTACTAAACGTCCTCCTCAGCTCAGCAATCCTGTTCACTGGAAGTTTGCCAAGCAAGGCTTTAAGAATATTCAGGTAAACATAAGGTTGAATTGTTATGAAGCCCAAATTCTGAAATGGAACAAATTAAATGTAATTGTGACCTATTCATATAATGTTAAACTTTTTGCTTTGATACGCGGGCTGTGAAAAAAATAAAAAATAAATATATATATATATATATATATATATATATATATATATATATATATATATATATAATGTGCTTCTTCAAGTGTGATTTGTCCATGACTAGTAGAACATAAGGATGAAATGTAGAACTTTGAGATATAAAGCTATTTCATCACAATGTGACAATTTGTTAATAAGGCAATTTTTGTTCAATTCCAGAATCATTCTCGCTGCTATGCATTATAATGAAAATGCTGGGAGACCACAGAAAGTGACGAAGGAAGGAATACACTCCTACTGCATCGTTTATCCCAAATATAAGAGTGGTGGCTATTCTCTGAGAAAGATATTGGTGGATGCAACTTATGGTAAGTTATGAAACAAAAACAATTCCAGGCAGATGCATTACTTAGTGTAAGTATGTATGTCGCCCAAATATTTATCATCCCAATTTTTTTTTCTTTTTTTGCAGACTATGTGAATGACTGCCTTTCAGAGGTGATGAAACTGATTGACATTCCAAATAAGTACAGAACCGGTGATGTGGTCGTCGACCCACAATTTCTTACAGCAGCAGTGAACAGACCGGAAAAATCAAATGTTATTGCTGAGCACCATACGAGATTCCTCAGAAAATAAAGAATCACATCCCTTGTATTAAGTTGTCCTCATTTGTTTATTTTTATTATGATGTAACTAGTCCAAATCACAGTTCTGGAACATTTCTCTGTGAAACACGAAACCCTTTGAATAAAACTGACTCCTCTTCTCCTGGTGGTGGAAAATGTGCCCTGATACAAGACACTGCACATGCTGGAAGGACAACACGGTTGTCCAGACCAAGAAACTTCCAGCACCAGCGCACAAATTGTCTGTAGGCAATATGTCTATACTTGGCATCCTGTGGCCCATCAAATGCCTTGCCTTTGTACTGTTGCTTGTAGGTCATCCATGCTACCTGTAATCCATATGGGTCCAGGCACACAGCATTGAATCCAGGATGATCAGTGATGCAGTCCAGTACCTGATTGAAGTGTTCCTCTCCTTGTAGACGTACAGTCACTACTTTTTGAATTTCATGGCAGCAAACACATTCTACAGCTGTAGGCATTTGCTGGCAATTACCACAAGTACACCTGAAATTAAAACAAAATAAATAAATAGTAAAATACTGAGCGATGACACCATGAACAGAAATGTTATTGAACAAGTGTATTGCTATACCAATCAGTCAATAATTCTGTTTATGAAAACATTTGTTTCAAAATATACAAGTACGTGGACTGAATCATGTACAAAAGTAAGAAATAGTCATTGATAAATCTCTCAAGTACAAGTAAAAAAAAACATTGCTGAAAAGAATACTCAAGTACTGAGTAACTGCTTGAACATAAAGTCCGATTTGTTTATTTTTTTTTAAAAACGTCAGACAAAAATATAAAATTATGTCCAAATGCTGGCATCTTCAAATAATAAAAAAAAAATACCACTGCCTACATATATCTTACCAATCTTGTAATCTCGACGAGTCTTGTCTCCATTCCATGTCAGGTCGTCTGGGCGCACTATCAGCATCCTGATTAGCATCTGGCTCGTACATGTAAGGTCCAACGTATAAAATACCAACCTCCTCCTCTTCCTCCAACTCTTCAAAAACTTGGTTCTCCTCATTTTCGCTCAAACTATCGCTGATATCGCTGTCTGAATCGACGTTTGAGTGGCTTTCTATAGCGTCTGCATGGAGCGCTGCCATCGCTGTTCCCGGTGTGACGTATCACTTCCGGGTTTGTCGCCCGACAAGCTCAAACTTCGGAAAAGCGATTATTTCGTCAAATATATAACATATAAATTATTTTTTCATACTTTATTTGTCGGACAGTGTTTCAATGCTTCTATTGTGACCCTATATGGTATTTCATGAAATTACTTCACATTTGGTCTTTAAATGGAATCATTGAAAATAAATAATTAATCTTTTGTAAAACTTTCATTTTTATAGTAGCTATCCGTCCTATTAAAGAGATCGGAAGATTATTCCAGCGCTCCAGGTCACTACGGATACTATCCAATAATGGTAAAAAATTTAAAGAAGTTAATTCAGTTAACTTAGGTGAAATTTTAACACCTAAGTATTTTAAATTACCTGTAGGAAATGAGTAGTGTGGATCCTGACTTGTAGGGTTCCATGAATTTTCTGTAATAGGTAATGTTGATTTTGTCCAGTTAATAGAGTAATCTGATAAGTGAGAGAATTTAGTTATTAAGTTAAATGCTTCCCCTAACGAGATAGCAGGTTCTTCTAAATAGAGTAATATATCATTGGCATATAGATTAATTTTATGTTCTATTGCCCCGGAGTGGATTCCTTGGATCCGTCTATCCTGACGTATAGCTAATGCAAGCGGCTCAATAAATATAGCAAATAATAAAGGAGACATTGGGCACCCTTGTCTTGTACCCCTTTGTAGAGTAAAACTCTGTGATGTAATCCCATTAGTAGTAACTGTAGCTTTAGGACAATCATATAATATTGAGACCCATTGAATGAATGACTCCCCGAAGCCGAATTTATTTAAGACAGCAAAGAGGAAGGACCAGTTAACTTTATCGAAGGCTTTTTCTGCATCCAGCGAAATAACAACTGCCTTTTTATCATACCGCTGTGACATACTAATCAAGTTAAAGAGCCTCCTAATATTATTAGTAGAATGACGACCTTTAATAAAACCTGTTTGATCGCTATGAATAATTGTCGAGATTACTGTCTCTAGTCGAGATGCCAAGGCCTTAGCGATAATTTTAATATCGGTATTAATTAGTGATATCGGTCGGTAACTTGACGGGAGGGTGGGGTCTTTTTCTGGCTTTAATAAAAGTTTAATTGCTGCTATATTCATATCTTGACGTATATCACCCTTACTTTTAATTTCAGTTACTACTCTTAGAAATAATGGAGCAAACATTAACCAGAAATGTTTAAAAAATATAACCGGATAGCGTCTGGACCAGGTGCTCTGCCATTAGGCATACTGTCTAAAGCACGATACAACTCATCTATAGTAAGCGGGGCATCTAGAATATCTTTATGTTCAGTAGATAACTGAGGTATATTTAAGCTATTTAGGAATACCTCAATATGTTCAGGGTTAGGTCTATTAATTTCTGAGTATAGATTTCGATAATAGTTATAAAAAATATGGTTAATTTCTTCTGGTGATTGTGTGCATTCACCATTTATATCTTTAATAGCCGTTATAAGAGATTTTTCCCGATTCCGTTGAAGTTGATTTGCCAGAAATTTACCTGATTTATTATTATGTTCAAAATTATTATATATCAACTGTTGTATTATAAACTCTGTCTTTTTAGATAACATGTTATCTAACTGTATTTTTATATTCTGTAGTTCTGTCCATATTTGATTATTTGGGTTTAATGCATATTCATCCGTTAGTTGTTTAATTTTATCTTCCAGGTATTTTTCTCATTTTTGATCCTGTTTCTTTTTATAAGTTGAATATGATATAATTTTCCCTCTAATTACCGCTTTCCCTGCTTCCCAGAGAAGAGATGGAGATATATTTGGAGAGTCATTTATTTCCAAAAAATCTGCCCATTCCCTTCTAATAATTTTATCAAACTCTACGTCTTTCAGTAGTGAGATGTTAAAACGCCATATCGGGGGTAGTTTAAAGGTAGAGTCAATTTGTAGAGTGAGGGAGACAGGTGCATGATCACTTATAATTATAGAATGTATTTTTATAGCAGTTTTATCAACAATAGAATTATTTGTAAGGAAAAAATCCATTCTTGAGAATGATCGGTGCACCGCAGAGAAGAAAGTAAATTCCTTCTTAGTTGGGTTTTGAAGTCTCCAGCCATCGCTGAGGCCAAAATCCTCCATATATTCATCTATTACTTCAGCGGATCGTAATCGCCTTGTATATATCGTATTATTAGAACGATCTATTAACGGGTTTAAGACCGTGTTAAAATCACCTCCAATAATAATAGTAGAATTTGTTGCTAAATCGAGTAACCGAGAGAAAAATTCATGGAAAAAATCCGGGTCATCATTATTTGGGGCATATAAATTACCAATTGTATATACTTTATTAAATATAGTTACCTGGATAATAATATATCGGCCCTCTAAATCTATTACTATATTATTTTGAGTAAAGAATAAATTCTTATGTATAAGTATAGAGACACCTCTTTGTCTACTATTATAGGAGGCAGAGTAAACTTGACTAAAAATTTTTATCTATAAATAATTTTTCTTCTGATTTTTGTAAGTGGGTTTCTTGTAGGAGACAAATATCTGCCTTAAATTTTGAGAGATGGTCTAAATTTTTTATTCTTTTTGCCTGGGAGCGAGCACCACACACATTCCAGGAGACCAGAACTAATTTCTGCATACAAGCAATATAGACTCAGTCTTATGTATACATCTATATGAGCTGCTTATTAATGTTAACATATTGTAGGATAGCAAAAGAGTAATTAGGCAATTTATATAATTTATATAAAGAGAGAGATAACAAGTAGATAAGTATAATAGTGAAGAAACGAGGGGGGAAGTGAGTGTGAAGGAAATCTGTGGGGGATTCAACATAACAATACACCAGTAAATAGTGACCTAAGCGAGATTATTATTTTTATTATTATTATTTTTATTTATTTTTTTAAGAATATATTTTTATATTATTATTATTATTATTATTATTATTATATAACCTATACATGATATAAATTCATATTCTCAGTTTCGTAACCCATTATCCATACATATACATACACATATATATACATATACATACATATACATATATACATACACATACATATATACACATATACATACACATACATATACATACACATACATATACATACGTCAAATAATCACACAATACTCGGCTCTACCAATTATCAGTTAGAACAGCCAAGAGGTCGAGGTTGGGTTTCGGAATAGCTGGCCGTCGATATATAATTTATCAACGACCATCGAAGTCCGTTTACCCTCCTGTCTATTTTGTTTCATTATAGGAAACAGTACTTTTCGCCGCTCGTTTATCTCTTTTGGGAATTGATCATTAATCCCGAAAGATGTCCCTTTGAGCTCCCGTCCTTTACTTTTTACCAATTCTTTATGTTTAAAATGTTCGAACTTAGCAATAATAGGACGGGGCTTATTACCCTTACGAGCTCCGAGCCGGTGTACACGGTGAAAAGAGATATTATTTACCGTCTCCTGAGGGATCTTTAGCGATAATGTCATAAATTTTTTTATCTCGCTCTCTGGATTATCTGGGGCATTTTCGGATATACCTGAAAATATTAGATTTTCCCGCATACTACGGGATTGAACATCTAAGACCATTTCCTTTAGCATTTTATTCTCCTTTTTAATCGTCTCCAACTCGGCTGTGACAGCTACGAGAGAGGAGCGTAGCTCGGAATTATCTCGTTGGAGATGGCTTACCTGTTGGCTAACGAATTCCAAACTTGCCTTTAATTCTTTGACGTCCTCGCGGATAAGACAGAGGACGTCAAGTTTTTTATTTATGGAATCCAGCATACTCACCGATACGTCAGCGGTTACTAAATCATCCGTATCTGTTGACGAGTCATTTTTCCTTTTTTTCGAAGGATTATCACGACTAGCCACCAGATCATCCATCGCGCAGCTATAAAAATAATCGTCAATAAAACGTTCGAGGTCGTCCACACTGGATAATATTTCAGATCTTTCTTAGAAAAGAAAAAAATCGAATTTATCTAGTCGTTTAATTCGGGTTTAATTAGAAATATAAAGCTAATTCTATTTTAGCAGCAGGGCGCCGCCATGTTAGATTTTCCCAGTCTCGCTACCGGTCTCGCGATAGTCACAGCATCTCGCGATAGCTCTCTAGTCTATATTCAAAAACCAACATGCGACGTCATCTTTTGGTGCTTTTCTATTGGCGGCTGCAAGATGACATCACTTCTGTGTGACACATTTTCAACCGTCCTTATTCAGGTTAATATCAAAATAAATAAACTTCAAATCACATTTAAAATCATCTTCAAAAGCTCATGCATTAAATTAATTAGCAAAGACTAAAACAAAGGATATTTTTGCTATAATTATAGTTGGTATTAATTAAACATAAATTGGAGTTTGTTAGTTTTCGTTTTTTAAAAAGCATTTTCGTTTTTATTTTATTTCATTAATGAAATTGTTTTTTTCAATTTTAGCTTTTTTAGTTAGTTTTAGTTTATTAAAATAACCTTGGTGGCAACAAGAGGAATAATTACAGTAATAATAATAATATTAAAATATCAAACCTTGGAAAAATTGTCCACCAAAATGCTTCATGACAGTAAAAGACAAAAAAAAAAAAAAAAAAAAACCAAAACAAAAAACCTTGTTATGAAAGCATTAAGAAATCTATTTAATATTTTATTTTTAGAATGAAAACCCCTCCAAAAATAATCTTAATGTAATTTTTAAAATGTATATTTATACAGCTGTTTGAAATCTTATGCACTATTTAATAAAAGTGTAAATAGAATAAAATAATAATAATATATAACAATAATAAAAAATACTAATAATAACAACAATATATATATATATATATATATATATATATATATATATATATATATATATATATATATATATATATATATATATATATATATATATATATATATATAAACCTGTAAGACCATAAAAAAATCCAAACAAAATTTTATCAAATCAAGCTGATTTGCCATCTACCAGGGTGCATCAATACAAAAAAATAAAAAATAAAAAATAAAAAAAAATTTTATGCTATCACCCAGGCAGGAATATTTATCAGTGCACCACAACCACAATTTTTTTTTTTTAATAAATAAATACGTTATAAATTAAACATTTTAGTGTGTTCGTGTTCTCAACTAAGGGGTTAACTTCAGTTCACATTCATATTATGTTGGAATTTCAATTTTTCATTTGACTCTTTGGTCTCCCAGTCCCAACCAAGAGGTTGTGGGTTCAATCCCACGCCATTGTGACCACGTCAAAGTATCCTTGAGCAAGATACTGAACCCCCTGATGCTGCTGTCGTCATCAGTAGTGGAATGAAAAGCGCTTTGAGGGCTTTGTAAGATGGAAAAGCATTTTTTAAAATGAAGTAGTGTTTACCATGCCAGCAATTCACGCAATTTTTTTTTGCCAAACTTCTGCAACGATACGGACATCGCGGCCGACTCACGCTAAGCAGGAGGCACTTGTTCTCCTTGATGGCGCCCAGGCATCCCAGGAAGCCCGTCACCATGACGACGGTGCCCAGCGTGACGATGAGGTTGGCGGCCGACAGCGACGGGAAGGACGGCGACAGCGTTGCGAAGCTGCCCTGCGACACCGACAGCCACACGCCCACGCCCAGCAGCCCGCAGCCGCCCAGCTGCAAAACAAAAAGACATCGGTCACGCACTCACTTCTTCTCACGTGGGATGGGGGTTCCATTCCCATGCCAGTTGTGCCATTTACCCAAAAGAGCAGGTTGAAGAGGAAGAGCATGTACTTGACGCAGCAGACGCAGCCGCGAGCCATTTTGCAGATCACTGGAAGGAAAATAATCAGTGACTCTGTGTTTTCAAATGATAACATCACAACAAACTTACCGCTTCAATTACGGTAGTTGACAGAGGAGAAACATGGACGACCTGGAAAACAATTGACATCAATCAAAAACATTGAGTGACTGTCTTTCACAATTCCATGACTTCATAATGAAGCTATCATAAGGCACAATGTAATAATAACAGCTTTAAGTCCAATACTGTACTGTCATTTTACAATCCTAACGCATCATTAACTTCATTTACTGACAATTCAAAACTTGTCGAGTGACGTCACTGCAGTCGACTTCAAATGAGGCTTTTACCAAAGTTTGCGCTGCAAAAACGCAACTTAAACCCTTCGCTACTGTTAATATTCAGCACTTATAAGACAGTAAATATAAATAATACTTTTTTTGCCCACTTTGGAGGACTTTCTCGAAGGCCATGAGATGTTCGTGCCAGGAAAAATCGCATCAAGCGGAAAGGAAAAAAAAAAAAAAAGAGGGACTATTTCTTACCGCGCTATGAACTGAAGCTCGTCATTCCACGGAATGTTTGCGTGTCTTGATCTTTCGCATTCTGTTTCTGTGGGAAAAGTTAATTTAAAACAAAAAACCCGAAAACTTGGACCCGACGGAGGGTCTGTCAACATTAAAACGATGTCCGAAGTACATCCACAGGACGGGAGGAGGATCGCCGCTTTGTGGAGGGCGGAGCACACGGCGGAGGTAAACGCCGCAAGATCCCGTTTGTGCGCACTGCGCATGACCGGAAATATAACATTAATGTTTTTTTTTTCTTTTTTTCTTTTTTTTTTAATCGCATT
Organism: Festucalex cinctus; assembly: GCF_051991245.1. Classification (NCBI taxonomy): domain Eukaryota; kingdom Metazoa; phylum Chordata; class Actinopteri; order Syngnathiformes; family Syngnathidae; genus Festucalex; species Festucalex cinctus. Next base: position 3,603,629 of record NC_135426.1, on the reverse strand, counting down.
TGATAATTCCATTTATTGCCGACTTTTGATTCGGCGTCGTTTTAGTATTTTATGTTGTTCACAGACTCTGTTTCATACTATTAATTTAGTTTTACCTGTCTTTTTTTTTGCATGTTATGATTATTTACTCCATGGACTGCAGTTTGCATGCATAAGTTTTTTTTAAGTGCTCCATAAATGAAATTGAGTTGAGGGATTGTGTTCGTTTACTATTTGTTTGTTCGAAAAAGTGAGTGCAGTACTGTGACACTGGCGATTTATTTTCTTTTTTGAACAACTTGTAATCAAAAGCCAAACATGTCAAATGCAAAACAAATAATCATCATACAAACTCACAATAACAGTAAAGAAAAAGGGAAAAAAGAAAAAATAACAATTATAAAATAAACCATAAAATAAAATTTGCCAGGGGTCTTAAACTAAGAAATATTAAAAATACTGAAATGAGAACGTCTTGACAGCCTTCTTATTTTTGGAAGTAGAAATGGACTGAAAATATACATCAATCTCTTTCATAAACAGAAAAAAATAGGTTTCGATTTTGCACATTTACATTTATGAATATAAAATTTAGCAAGATAAATTAACAGATTAATCAAATAATATTCTTTTTCAAACGAACTGTCATAGTTGCCCCCCCCCCCCCCCCAAAAAAATAAAAATAAATAAATAAATAAAAATAAAAAACATTCGGTAAAGAAAGCACAAAATTACAATAGATATTGTCCAAAATAAATTTGCAAAACTGTGACACTGGCGAGGCGGCCCTACACCACTTTCACTGACATCACAACACGGCGACTGGACGCTTACTATGGCAACTACATTAGGACAAAATGCATTCATTCACAAACTGAGAGAGTTATCCAATAACTTACTCGTTTTATGAAATGCATTCTTGTGTATGATTTCTGCCTGCCTAGTCTGCCATTTGGTCTAAATATTAAGAGCCTTACAGAAATTAATCACGTCAAATATTACTCTCAGTCAAAAAGGACTATTAAAAATTGACCAAATAAATAAAAAAATAAATCCATCGTTCTGGCATTGTTTTTTTGTGTTATTATTATTATTTTTTAAAACAAAAAACAGTATCAGACTTTTAAATTGTACATTTTCCCATTCATGC
>NC_135426.1:3500000-3597500 GCF_051991245.1 Festucalex cinctus | reverse complement strand
ACGTCAGTTAGTGTCTGTTTGAACTTTCAACCATTGGAGGGTGCTATTGTATTGCATAACAACAACAACATACTTATTTTTAGCTTGCACAAAACTACGTTGCTTATTGATGTCCGTCCAAAACAATCTATCTGAACTAGAGGTGTCAGTGGATTAAAATTTGTAATCATAATTAATCGCATTACTTCAATAATTAACTGACTATTAATCACACATTAATTGCACATTTTATATCTCAATTTATACCTACATTTACAATAAAATGTAACCCAACCCCCCACCCCCCCAATTTCAATATGGTTTTATTTTTCATTGATACAGTAATTTCATAACAATTCAATTAAAAAAAAATGAAAAATTCATTGATAGAGTAATTTCATAACAATTCAAGAAAAAAAGTTTAAAAAAATAAAAATAAAATATGTGCTGTACTGTAAAACCAAACCAAAGTGTGACTTATTTGTTTTGGTCATTTTTCTATCACTACAACATGGTATAATTGCATTTGTAAGACAATAGTGAAAGCTCAATGCATTTCTCTTTTCATATTAGGAGCTGCCTAATTTTTAACATGAAGTAACTTGTGAAATTATGCACATTTTTAAAACTGTAAAATACAACACAGTCCCCACAAATATATGCATTCGCGCTAGGCTTTTATTTTGTTAAGTGAAATAGGATGTGCATTGTAAAATGACGAATTTTTACTGCATAGGAACCAGAAACGACCGATGTGTTCTTTTCATATTAATAGCTCTGTAATTTTAAACAATAAGTAACTTGAGAGTTTCTGCACATTTTAAAATTGTAAAACACAACTTGACGCCAATCCCCACACATTAGGCAGTATCATTTAATTTATTACTGCTAAATTGTGTTATAGTGACTCCTTTTTATGACGTCGGACGCTTTTATTTTGTTAAGTTCTCGGATGCGAGACGCAGCTGAGGCCGCTCTACTGTTACAGCGAACACATCGGTAGTTTCCCTTTCACCTTGATGAGAGATTTTGTGGAGATGCTGAATAAAATACGCCTCACATTTAAAGATAAATAGGCTTGTGCTCACTCCAACTGTCAAGACGGCGTCAATTCGGCTCTTTACTCTCACAGGGGTTTCAGAGTGCCCATGGACGCCTCTTGGTGCTCGGTGCGAACGCAACGGCTAAACGAGTGCGTTCTTTCAAAGCAAGGCACGGGTGGTAGTGGTGAGACACAGTACAAATGGCTCCTCCACCTATATTCTGCCCCTTAAACACTGTATTTTAGCTCCAGTGCATTTCTATTGGGTAGTTAAAAGTTATTTTAAACAGTCACTCACGTCTCACAGGCAAACAAACATGATATAGCCAAATGCCAACATGCATTCTTGATGTGCCGGTACTCAGGAGACTGCTCCTTAAAACAGATTATTCTCCTTCTCCAGACTCCTAGTGAGGTGGATTATAATGCTTTGTCGTAAGTAGCGCCAGCTACTGTTCAGGAGGGGCATAACAATTAGTAGGCGTCTGCTTGAAAAAAATGCTGGCAGGCTGCATCGGCCAGGCGTGCGACGTCACTGCGCCGGTGCCGTGATATGCCAATCATTTGGCGTCTGCTGGGTCCATTCACATTTCAGCAGGGGCACGTGCCACCCCGGCCCCCCCTCTGGCTCCGCCATTGGTCCCTCCTCACTTGTCTTGTGCGCCAGCGTCCTCAGAAACATGCAGCTTCACTTGTGCAAAATGTACATGACTCTTGCATTGAACGCAACATTGACATATTTGTCGCATATGCGTATAAGTCAGCGTAAGGCATACCTAGCATTATTTTCAGTAAGACTGTGATGGAGGTTACAGATAAGACAAATCAATCAAACAAAACCATACCACTATACACCGCGAGACCTGTGTTGCGTTTACTGACACTCGGATATAAGAGTACTAAACCGAATGAATGGAAAAATATAATAATAAAAGGAGAACCATTTTAGAGATCCATGCCTCAACTGGGCGGGCACAATCATCTTGGTGGGCGGGCACGGACCCCTATGGCCCGCCCATGGTGACGGGTGTGATCGTACTAACGTTATTAGTTTAGATATGGACAACAATGATAACACGGGAATTCAAATGCACTTGCCTTGAATTCTTTGTACAAGTCTGGATGTCCATGTTTCGCTAAGTTGGATGCGTTCCCCTTTCGTCTGGAAACGTTTTCGGCATCTCAATCCCTGCGCATCAACCTCAAATCCAAAGTACTTCTATACGCGACTTTGGTGTTTTTTCTTCTCAGCTAATTGAGGGGCCGCTGTAGTTGAAGACGACGCAGATGTGCGGGATACTGTCATGTTGCGCGCATGTTACTCTACTTCCTTGTTATTGTAGCAGCGGGAGGGTAGTCAGTCACGTGACGCCATTAGACGTACGTGGGTTGCCAGATAAGCGCCCATATCCACCCAGTTGTCATGATGTAAACTTGTGTGAATGAGTGCGTGTGGGATTAAAATAATAATAATAAAAATAAAATAAATAAACACCCCCAAAACAACACAAAAACGCAGCCAGATATGCCGCCTCGATACCAATCGGTACTTCGGGTATTGTAGAAAAGGCAGTACCGTCACATTTTCAGAATCTTGGCATCGACTTGGCACCGAAGTATTGGTTCTGGTGACAACCCTAATTATATATGTATATATATGTATATATATGTATATATATATATACATACATACATACATACATACATACACACACACACACACCGTATTTTCCGCACTATAAGGCGCACCTTCAATGAATGACATATTTTAAAACTTTTTCCATATAAAGTCGCTAAAGTAGAGGCTGCGGTTACGTTATGCATCCATTAGATGGTGCTGCGCTAAAGGGAATGTCAACAAAACAGTCAGATAGGTCAGTCAAACTTTATTAATAGATTACAAACCAGCTTTCTGACAACTCCATTCACTCCCAAAATGAATAAACAGCTGTTTTATTATTTTCTCTGAGGTAAAGTAGTAGTATTAGCTAGCGATCCAAAATGGCGGGATCTTCTGCGCATGCGCGTCACCGATCATGCAGGGTCACCGATAGCGTCGTGACAGCGAGACCTGCTGCGGCTCAGTATCGATCCATATATAAGGCGCACTGGATTATAAGGCGCATGGTCAGCTTTTCAAAAAATTGAAGGCTTTTAGGTGCGCCTTATAGTGCGGAAAATACGGTACATACACATATATATATATATATTAGGGCTGTCAAAGTTAAAGCGTTAATAGATTAATTAATCACAGAAAAATGTCAAATTAATCACATATTAACGCAGATTAGTCGCACTATTTTTTTGGACCGCACTTAAGCCTTGAACGTAACCTCGGATGGTTACATTGAAGGTTGCGCAGGTCGCCTGTTCCAAAATGAGCGGAGTGACTCCAGTTGGTGTGCTCGGTGGTAAATTCCGCTTTAAAAAAACACCCGATGGGACTTTAGATGAAACAAAAGTAATTTGCGTTTAATTAATAATTGCTGAATTGCACCCAATTGTTATGATGTTGTTACATTTTGAGCAATACACGCATGCATGCAATTGCGTACATGCATTTAATCAATGTTTGCAAATGACATTCAGATAATAAAATGCGTTAATGTCAAAATATTACGGTATTTTGTATTTATTTTATATTACGCAAATACGCGAGTAATTTAGCTGATTAATCGTGATTAATCAAAATTTAAAAGTGTGATTAATCAGAGAAAAAATTGTAATCGTTTGACAGCACTTGTGTGTATATATATATATATATATATATATATATATATATATATATATATACACATATACATACATAAATATATAGTTGTTTAACTTTCATTATATTCTTTTGCTTACATTTTTTTGTCCAAATAATCTTGAAAGGTTGACTTTTCCTTTTCCTAATTGTCTGTCACGCCGCCACCGGCGTGACGGCCCATGCTTTTATTTTCATAGTCATGTTTCCCGTTTTATTTTGAAAGTTCTAACTCTCCTCTCACCTCAGGTCACTTACCCTTCCTGCTGCTTGCTAATTACCGGTCCCCGCCCATGATTACCACCACCTGCCACCAATCAAGCCACAATAAAAGCCACCTGCATTCTCCCCTCCGTTGCCGAAGTGTCACACACAGTTCAGTGCATGGAAGTGTCCCACAGTCCTCATGACCTTGTTCACGTTGCCTTGTCTTTTTGCCTTGTTTTTGTGCCTTTTCCTCCCCAGCGGAGCGCCTTTAGTTACCCCTTGTGCCTTGAGCCCTTTTTCCTCCCTAGCGGAGCGCCTTTTGTTGTCCCCAGTACCTTTTGCCTGTTTTTTCCTCCCTAGTGGAGCGCCTTTTGTTCTCCACTTTTTTGACTCCCCGTTCTCCTCTCAGTTTGAGAGGAGACAGCTGTTGGCCGGAAATAAACCTGCTGCCTTGGTGGCCTACCTTAATCCTGCGTCTGAGTCCTACCTCTCCTTGTCTTGTCAGTACACTCAAGTCCCCGAGCCTCGCCGGGCGCAGCTCCAAGACCCTGAACCTCGCCTGCTGCAGCCTCTCGCCCCTGAACCTTGTCTGTTGCGGCCTCTCGCCCCTGAACCTCGTCTGCTGCGGCCTCTCGCCCCTGAACCTCGTCTGCTGCGGCCTCTCGCCCCTGAACCTTGTCTGTTGCGGCCTCTCGTTCCCGAGCCTTGTCTGCTGCAGCCTCAAGCCCCTGAACCTCGCCTGCTGCAGCCTCTCGCCCCTGAACCTCGCCTGCTGCAGCCTCTCGCCCCTGAGCCTTGTCTGCTGCAGCCTCAAGCCCCTGAACCTCGCCTGCTGCAGCCTCTCGCCCTTGAACCTCGCCTGCTGCAGCCTCTCGCCCTTGAACCTCGCCTGCTGCAGCCTCTCGCCCCTGAACCTCGCCTGCTGCAGCCTCTCGCCCCTGAGCCTTGTCTGCTGCAGCCTCAAGCCCCTGAACCTCGCCTGCTGCAGCCTCTCGCCCTTGAACCTCGCCTGCTGCAGCCTCTCGCCCCTGAACCTCGCCTGCTGCAGCCTCTCGCCCCTGAACCTCGCCTGCTGCAGCCTCTCGCCCATGAACCTCGCCTGCTGCAGCCTCTCGCCCCTGAACCTCGCCTGCTGCAGCCTCTCGCCCCTGAACCTCGCCTGCTGCAGCCTCTCGCCCCTGAGCCTCGCCTGCTGCAGCCTCTCGCCCCTGAACCTCGCCAGGCGCCGCCCAAAGACCCTGAGCCTCGCCGGGCGCCGCCCAAAGTCCCGGAACCTCGCCGGGCGCCGCCCAAAGTCCCGGAGCCTCGCCGGGCGCCGCCCAAAGTCCCGGAACCTCGCCGGGCGCCGCCCAAAGTCCCGGAACCTCGCCGGGCGCCGCCCAAAGTCCCGGAACCTGCCGCCCAAAGTCCCGGAACCTCGCCGGGCGCCGCTCAAAGTCCCGGCGGCGCAAGCCCTGCGGCTGCCTTCACCTCTCGTCGGGCGTCGAGGACGCCCACCTGACTGGCCCCGCTGGGACTCTCTCGTCGGGCGTCATGGACGCCCTCCTGAACTGCCTTTGGTCTGGGACGGAGAGGTGGGCCGTGTTCCCACCTCCGTGCCCCCTTCCGCCCGCCCTTGTTTTTGGACTCTTTGAGTCGGATGGCCGTCAGGAGCCGGCCATTGAGGGGGGGGTACTGTCACGCCGCCATCGGCGTGACGGCCCATGCTTTTATTTTCATAGTCATGTTTCCCGTTTTATTTTGAAAGTTCTAACTCTCCTCTCACCTCAGGTCACTTACCCTTCCTGCTGCTTGCTAATTACAGGTCCCCGCCCATGATTACCACCACCTGCCACCAATCAAGCCACAATAAAAGCCACCTGCATTCTCCCCTCCGTTGCCGAAGTGTCACACACAGTTCAGTGCATGGAAGCATCCCACAGTCCTCATGACCTTGTTCACGTTGCCTTGTCTTTTTGCCTTGTTTTTGTGCCTTTTCCTCCCCAGCGGAGCGCCTTTAGTTACCCCTTGTGCCTTGAGCCCTTTTTCCTCCCTAGCGGAGCGCCTTTTGTTGTCCCCAGTACCTTTTGCCTGTTTTTTCCTCCCTAGTGGAGCGCCTTTTGTTCTCCACTTTTTTGACTCCGCGTTCTCCTCTCAGTTTGAGAGGAGACAGCTGTTGGCCGGAAATAAACCTGTTGCCTTGGTGGCCTACCTTAATCCTGCGTCTGAGTCCTACCTCTCCTTGTCTTGTCATTGTCTCTCTGTATCCTTCATATTTCTGTTTTCTTTATACCTTTATATTTCCCATATTTTAATATCTGTTGTTATTCATGTGTTTTCATTTTTATATTAACCATTAGTTTAGTTTTATAGCCTAAATGTTTGTTTTTATGATACATTACCGCCATGCGTTATTCTAATTCACTTGTAAATTTCCTCATTATTAGCGGTCTTCGAATTCCTTAACTACGCATATTTATGAAATTCCTCAACAATGAGTTCATGACTATTTGTGGTTTTCTTCCAAACTGTCTGCGAAAGTGCGCGTAAAAGCGCATGCACGTCACACTCGCACCGAGATGAGTTATCACTGAGAATGATGATGATGATGGCTCACCGAGGTGAAGGGGGTTCCGTCCAGGTCCAAACAAAGGTACCGGCTGCTTTTGACGCCGAGGATCGCGACGCGCTCCCTGGTGTCCGGCTTCAGCATGATGACGCCTGCGCGTCCGCGAAAACAACAACAACAGACATCACAACAAGTAGCGCAAAAACGGAGAACGAACGACGCATGCGCGACGCTCACTGTACGGATTCCTGTTGGCGCTCCTGCGCACGGTGCCGTCCAGCTTGATCTCCAGGTAGAAGTTGCTGAGCTCCGTGGAGGTCTGCAGGTGCACGAGCCTCCGCGGGCTGCCCCACGAGCTGGAGCCCGCGTGCTGAGCCAGGGGCGAGGGGCTGGACGCCGCGCATGCGCCAAGCCGGAGGAAGGCGAACGCGAGCATCATCCGTGCCGCCGGCACGCTCGGGCGCCGACGCTGAGTGGCCTCCTCCGTCATCCGGGAGCGAGAGAGAGACGCCTGCTGCGTCAGGTGGCGCATGCAAGGCTAAAAAACAAATTCTGCAGCCGTTGCTGGCAGACGGATGCGATATTTAAGGAACCCCCGCGCCACCGCTGCCATGCTCGCATCCGTCCACCAACGCATGCAGATGTGCGGCGGAAGGGCAACTTCCACCTGCATGGGCGTTTAGACACGCATGCAAGGCCCGCCCGGGCCACCGCACTTGTTTGTTGCTACATCATCACTCGTTTTTGGACTCTTCCCTGCCCACCTCACCTCACACAGGAAATGTCTTCCGGTGGTTCAATCAATACATATAAATACACAAGTTTACTTCAAGTTTACTTCACTTTTCGGGCTTTGTTGTTGTTTTTGAAGCCTCAATATGGATGAACTGGAGGGCATTTTGTTTGCAGTTGGATGTGAAAGTTGAAGATAAACGATAGGCCGATATTGCTGTATTCGAGGATGGTCGTAAGTCGGATATATCAAGAGTTGTTTTTTTCCCAGTTCTGACCTGAAAGCGTTAGTGATCATGTGGTATCGTAATTATGGCAGTAATTATGGCAAATAGCACATGTCGAGTAGAAAATTGCACGTGAACGCCCATTCCTTTAATTGGAGAACTGGGAATTGATTTGAGTTTTCCGAGTGAACTTTTCAAGTTTGAACATGGCGGAGAGCGCACAAGGATTTGTGAATGACAAGAAATATGAACACTTATAAGGGCGTTAACGTCCGCTAGAACAGCAGGATGTTTTAGAATCGACACAAAAATACGTAGTATGCACAATTTTACTATAACAACAAAATCACAAGAACAGAACTCGGTTGTAATTCGGAGTTTCCGAGTGGTAACGTCCATCTTTCTCATAGCACGTGAAGGCAGGGAAAGTAAGCAACCAAAATGGTGGATCGTGGTAAATTGTTTTTTTTTGTTTTTTTTGTTGGTTCTTAAAACTCATTTTGAACGGCCAGCAAACTCACCTGCTCGCAATTTTGCTTCATTTATTTTAAGTTAATGTTATGGCTCTTGAATGCCTGATTTGCCAATGATATTGTCCTTATAAAGCCAAGTCAAATTTTTTGGGGTGGGGGTAGATTGAGCTGATGAATTAATTATTTCACGGACACGAGATCATCAGAGAACGACGTCAGCGGACATATACTGAGAAGAAACTATGACCATTACTTGAAGTAAAAATACCCGAGTTGATACTTCTACAAAAGTCTTTTTCAATTCTAATATGTACCTGAGAATTGAGTGTGAATACTTCGGATACCGCAATGCTGTTATACTGCAAAAGGCGATTTGAAGAACCTGACCAACACTTTCACCGTTTATCCAGCAGATGGCGCCATTGCTCAACTCCAACTGTAAGAATGAAGACATGTACAAACCTAATTTGCATAAAATGTTTCAAAAGCCGCACTGATGATCTTTTTTATCATGTTTTATCAAGCAAATCTTTATTTCTATAGAACTTTTCATATTTAAAAGCAACACAAGGTTCTTCACATTAAAACAGAACAAATAAAATTAATAAAAGGAATGAAAGCGACAAACAACGAAATAAAAAACGCCATAGGTGCAGTTAAAATAAATAAAAAATAAATAAAATGATGATGATTATGACTTTTGTACATGACCCATACTCGTTTGTGTATTTCATGTATTTTATTTTTCTGATTACGGAATCCAGTGCTCCACTTTGTTTGTTTTTCCCTCAATCACTATTATGTGCACAGTGCAGCACTATTTTCAAAAATGAAAATATTTCAAATGGAATTGATAACATCAATATATGATGAAAATATGAATACACAAATCTCAGCATAACAATATGTGCCATATTACCGAAACTACAATCACAAAAATGTTCTCAAAGTAAAAGTAATGCAGTAAGTGCTGAGTCAACGTATTTGCAAGCTAAAACATGTTAAAACTAATTTCATTACATCTTTTCAAATGAATGCTGAATTTGTGCTGTTCTCAAAACTGTAAAATGTAAAAATGTGACTCCCATGAGTGGACACTGGAGGCAGCAGAGAGTTGTTGAAAAGTTGTTTATTGTTTGTTATCCCAGTGAACTGCTTGCTGTGCACAGCACGTACGTACAAAAATAAAAAGACTCCATCTTGATTTGCTTTGGGGACAATCACTCAACTTTTTATTTTTATTTTTATTTTTTTTTTTATTTTTTTTATTTTTTTTATAATGGACAGTCAAACTAAGGCATAGGTGAAGGCGCTCATGCAAACAGTACAGTGAAAATTCCACGTGGACATATTTGGACTCGCAAAGCTTCACTCTTTTGGGTGCAGACGCTTTATTTGATGACTTTTTTTTATTTTTAATTATTATTATGCAGTCAATAAGCCCAGAATAATGCTGCATTGGATGATGGTCGGAAGTCGGTTGCATCCGAGTCCGTTTTTCCCAGTTCCGACGTGAAAGCGTTCCGAGGCGAAAGTAAACAACCAAAATGGCGGATATAGTGATAATTTGTTTTATTATTTTGGTTCTTAAAACTAATTTTGACCTCCAGCAGCTTCTTGTAATGTTGCTTCATTTATTTGTTTTGATCTTATTTCGTAAGCATTCCATACAATAAAATAGTATAATTTCATGCAGGGAGATAGCGGCATACTGTCACGTACGATGCGTTACGTGGAGTTATGTCCAATATTTATGAATGAAGAAAGGTATTATTTAGTTTTATACTCGAGTAAAAAGTGTTTTACCATTCACGGTCTGTGTTTCCAAATTGTAGAGTGACGTCACTGGTAAGTCCATCGGCAAAGTCGGGTCCTTTTTTTTTTTTTTTTCCCCGACTTCACAAGTGGAATTTGGCGTTCCCGTAAACACTTCCTGGTTTGAACTTGGAAAAGTCCCACTTCCGACCATCCTCGAATGTAGCTAGATGCTGTGACGTCACTCTACAATGGCGACCCGTTCGGAAACACAGACCATGAATGGTAAAACAATTTACTCGAGTATAAAACTAGATAGCTTTATTCATTCATAAATATTCGACAGAACTTGACGTAACGCAACGCATGCGATGGTATGCTGCGATCTCTCGGCATGAAACTATAGTATTTACTTGTATGGAATGCTTATGAAATAAGATCAGATAAGATTTTAGTTGTTTACTTTCGCCTCGAACGCTTTCTGGTCGGAACTGGGAAAAAACAACTCAGATATATACGACTTCCCACCATCCTCGAATTCAGCATTATATTTGAGGCATGATGAATTTGGAGAGTGTGAAATCAAGCAGCACCCAAGTATGTGCCACCTAAACGGGCAGTGGATATGAGTCAAATTGGGGGAATAAGAAGAAGGACAGTCGAAGTTGGCTCGGGACAAATTTTTATGACCAACTTTGCCATAAATTTTTGCTCGTAGAATTACTTCAGACTCAAGTTTGTGGCTGCTGAAACAGGAAGTAGACAGACTGAACTTTCCAGGCTGCTGCAACAACTGAATCATGATGCTGGAGTTTGGGATTCATCAACGTTCAATTCAGACCCAACTCGTATGGCGCCAAAATTGACTGTTGCAAATGACGAAACAAACGGGACAGTGGAGTTTGACTTCGGACCATTTAAGCGTAATAGAAGTCTCTTGTTAATGATGTAAGTACAATTCATTCAGACCCGACTAGCCGAGCGGGAAAAGAATGATTGGCACGGTCATTTTTTTTTGCCGCATTGTCCTTGACTGCCTCCTGCATGCGACTCACTTGTTTCCTTAACTGCATTGAAAGCGGAGAAAGAGATGCTGGCTGCTACTGCAGTGCACGCACGCACGCACACATATTTTTTAAACTGCACTATTTACACTGTGGTTGTTTGAAATTGGACATCACATGCAACATGTGCACTAACATTTTAGCAACATATTGCACCCCAAAAGTGGTGTCCATTATCAGTAATACAATCAATTGTTTACACAGATGAATGTTTCCAAGCAGATGCTAACATCATTAGCATCCAGCTAACAGCACGTTTGTGTGTGACCTGCACCTCGTCTCACCAATTGTGGGAATGTTGAAAGTGTTGAAAATGTTGAAACAACCTCACACATAATAGTGTAGTGCCGATTTACACCGTTCAAGTATCAACTTGCTTCAAAAATGTATGCCTTCCGGGGTATATATCGTCTGATTCCACATTACTTACAGTACTCACACAATTTAACGTTAAATATCAAACTTTTCCCCATTCATTTTCAATGTGAATGACATTGAATTTTTTCCAAGTCACACTTTCCACGCCCATCTTAACAGATTTCAGTTCAAATTTTCTTTCCATTCATTTATATTTCAACTTCAATTAAAACTTTGTAATGTTCACATTTCACATTCAATTTGCTTCATAAGCATTCACCTTAGCATTCAGCTATTAGCTTTCAGCATTCCCACACAATTTCTCCAGAAATTGCACTTAGTCTAGTTGTGGGAATGCTGAATTAGTCTAGTTGTGGGAATGCTTCAGCCCATATGTTATTGTGATTTTTATTCTCCACACGTTTTTGCCATGTAACAACTCCCACATAATACTTCCAATTTACATTGTTCAAATTCCAACTAGCTTACAAAAATCACGCCTCGTGGGGTATATATCGTCTGATTCCACATCACTTACAGTATTTGCACAATTTAACGTTAAATATCAACTTTTCCCCATTCATTTTCAATGGGATAGATATTTAACTATGTCTGCCACTTTCCACGCCCACTTCCGTACATATAACTTATCGTTACCAGGCGTTTGATACTGCTCGTTGGCACAGTTGGTAAAGTGCATTGTCCAGCAACCAGGAGGTCATCATTTCATAATTTCTCTCTCAATTTACTTCATAAGCTTTCCACATGTATTCAAATCTGAGCATTCAGCTGTTAGCATTCAGCTTTCCCACGCAATTTCTCCAGAAATTGCACTTATTATTTTTATTATTATCATTTGGACTGACATCTGGATTTGGGCCTGTTTTACTGCGACTTCCCCACCCCTCCAATCGAAAGGGAGGCTTCCTTTGAAGTTGGAACAATTTGGAAGTCAACCAATGTCAAATATAACGTCGCACTTTTGAACGTCTCACATGTTCACCCTTGAACTACAATACAGAGGGAGGTCTCGCTCTGAGTTTTGTTTGGCTCGCCTCCGATTGGAAATGACTTCATTGCTACAGCGCCAAGAAGCAGAGACAGCCTCACCTTCGTTCCCTGCCCCATGCTGACCCAAGCCCCCACCCCACCTTTTCTTGAGGCCCGCTCCGTATCGTCATTCCTATTTTTTGCCTCACCCTCTTGCATGCAAGTTCAAGGGGGGCCTCGAGTGGGAGCGCCAAGGCACTGTTTTAAATTGTATAGCAAAAGTAGTGCATTGAAAATCAGTCACGCACGCACACGCTTGTCCCATGCATCCTTCATCTACAACTCGCTGCTTTGAGGTCATTTAAAGAGCCTTTTAATGAAGCACATAGACGCTCTTCCTCCGTGTCAGCAACATACACACTATTATGGACATTATCGACAGCGGTGCCTTGAGATACAAGTTCAATTTGTTCTGCCACCACATTTGTAACTTAAAACACTCTTAAAGCACCCAATGATATTGTACTTTATAAAAATACACAGTAACAGTAATGACATTACTGTTAAATTACTATCAACGACTAATAGATAAATCCATCTTTCTATTCGTTTAACATTTCTTTCCCCACTTTTATGTTAATAACAGTATGGAAAGATAGAAAAAAATATTTTATTGTACATTTAGAACACATATAACATTGATTAATCTTGAGTTAACTATGGATATAATGCGATTAAAAATTGTAATCATCTGACAGCCCTAATAAAAACAGCAATAGAGTTTGTGGTAACATATCTGTTGCTTCTGTTTTGTTTTGCTTCCAAGCCTAAGCACAAAAAAAAATATCCAAACAAAAGCTTGTATCTAAAAAATAATAATAATAATAATAAAAAAATAAAAAAATAAAAAAATAAATAAAAACAAATGTGTGAGTCAGGTCACTGGTATCTCAAGGCACCTATGTGGACGGAAGTGACTTTTGGTGTGCGTTCGTTTGTGCATGTTGTGACTATACCACAATTCATCTAAGCATGCTTTTGTGGCTCTTGTTTTGTGCACTATTAGACAGAATTGATTGATCGATCGATTGATGAAGCAACGTGTCCATACAGTGTCGCTGAACAAGCACCAAGTGAGAGCGGCAAAAAAGGCCCCCCGACAAGCAGCACAAGTATGGCGAACATAATATAAAGAGAGCTCTGTAAATATACATATAGAACAGGATCAACGTTCATTGCCGTCGACAACGGCGCTACCTGGGAAGGTGGGGGAAAAAAAAAACATCCGCGTGTGCAAATGCCGGCATCGTTGGCGTCCGTACGTCACAAGCGAGGGAGGAAGTGCGTCCCGGTGGAGGCGGTGCTGGCCTTGTCGCCTCGCCGCGCCCGCCCCTGCCGGCTGAGGGCCACGTAGAAGCCCTTGTAAACAAAAGACTCGTAGGCGTTGTAGTTGTTGGCCAGCAGCGTCTCCCGGAACTTGCACTCGTCGCTGAACACACTCTAGGAAAAAAAAACAACAGGAGCTGTCAATAGAACCAAGACCTCAACACAATCCAGTTTGACTGACGATTGATTCAACTGTCCAAATACATTTTCCGCTCCAAATTTCGTGTCATATTCTTTCAAAAGCTGACTGAAAGTTTGTATTTGTCGTGTTGAAGTCAGGGAATGAGGTTGGACTGGGCCATAAATATGGAGGACCAAAAACTGCCCAAATTCGAAATAAATAAATAACTAACTAAATAAATAAATGACTAAAAGTGAAAATAAAAATGAATATAAAAAAAATATAATTCCAAAAATACATCTAAAAAAATAAATATAAATGGAAATAAATCCGTTTTTATTTTCACTTTTCGTCATTTATTTATTTTGACATTTATTTATTTATTTATGTAGTAATTTAGTCATTTATTTATTTAGTAATTTATTTATCTATTTATTTCGTCATTTATTTATTTAGTCATTGATTTCGTCATTTATTTATTTATTTTTAATTTTGGCAGTTTTGGGCCGTACAGCCAAGTCGAAATCTTATTCAAATGAGGGGGCGGTCCTAAGTGTGTCTTGGGTTGGACTCCGCCGTTGTAAACTGCCTGTCATTGGCCGAGTGAGCTGGTCGGCGAACAAGGAAGTCTCACCGGCTTGCAACGGAGAGCTCCAGCAATGGACGACGATCTTGTCCACTGTCTACCCTCACTTGTCTAACAACACAAGTCGCAAGTTGAGGTGACGGTGGACACGATCGTCGTCCATTGCTGGAGCTCTCCATTGCAAGCCGGCGAGACTTCCTCGAACCGATGAAGTCATGGCTGTTGGATGGAATAAGAACTCCACTTGTGTTTCAAGTTTGTCTCCTTTATTTCCACGCACTCCCCGTCCACCACCGGTCCAACAGCACCACCTCCGCTCTCCCCCTTCGAGCTTCCGTCACATCCAAGAAACAACACTGCCCCCTTGTGGTGTGGCAAGTAAAAGATATTAAATTGAACAACAATCTCAGTCTCTTAAAAAACAAAAAACAAAAAAAACAAAAAAAACAAAAAACAAAAACAAACAAAAAACAACAACAAATGAACATTATATGCAGATACAAATGTATCATCTAAATGCTGAACTGTGTAAACATAAAAAAAAAAATTGGTTATTTACTCAACTTTCCAATGCCCTTCATAGAGAGCCCTGAGCAATATGGCTGAAGATGCTCCCTTCTTAGTGAGACAGTCAGCCAGTTGATCCTTGGTGTCTGACCACAGCACCTTTTTTACCCTTTTGGTTTCAACGAGCTCTTTAATAGAGCTGATTTCCAAGCGAAGCCTTTTTTCAGCAACAAATTTAGTAGACTTCAGTGCATCCATAAGAGAATGATTATCAGTAACACAGATTATTGGTACAGGTTGTTCTGTGCTACCTGCATAGAGTTCAGATATAATGTTGAGAGAAAAATTGCGTTGTCAATTCTCTCAGACATTGCTAGCGTTTCACCTGCAAGTGTACTCCTGACAATTCTCTTGATTTTCTTTGACTGCCACGAAATAGGAGAAAACAGTCCGTTTTCACCCATCAAAACAGTGAAGTGGCCACCTTGAGTCCCTCCATTTGAGAGATTTGCAAAAGATGCACCAGTAAAGGTAACCAACTTCAGGCTATCATCTTTCCCAAGGTGTTGAAAATTCAACTCAACTGTCTTAGGTTTTATTTTAGACACAACTCTATTTGCTTCACAAATGGTCTGTATTGTGGCACATTTGAGATTTGATGCCAGATTGCTGGCATCAAACATGGCATCGGGTATGCTTTGTCTAGCCACCCATAAAAGCTGCCCTATCTTTGATCTGAGCTGATCCCTCTCTTCCTCAGTAATAGGGGAAACTTGCTCGGCTGCTCATGACAATGTGAGAGGTATAGGCTGTAAGTGTGCAATGTATGTGTGTTGGTGTATTTTTACTCCTTTGTCAGAAGTTACAAAATCTACACCGACAAAAGAAAAATTGTCATGAGCTTCACGCCCAATGCTGAACCTTGCTTTGAGATGTGCCATGACTGTCATTTCAAACACTTGAGACCCACCCCAAATGAAATCATCCACATGACAAGCAAGAACACCGGTTACATTTTTGTCATTGTCCAGCCAGTAGAAAACTGCTGGGTCTACTTTGGCTACAATACCTCCTGCTTCAAACATTATATTCTTTACTTGGTTGTACCAATACAGAGAGGCATCTGCCAAGCCATACACACACTTCTTTAATTTCCAAAGTGTCCCTGCACTGTTCGCTTCAGGAGGAGGTTTGACAAAAATGTCTCTAGACAGTTCCATCCCCTGTAAAAAGGCTGACTTGATGTCCATCGAATGAAGTTGCCATTGTCTTTGACAAATCACTGCTACAAGAAGCTTCAGTGACTCAGAGGCACAGGTTGGTGAGTCTTTTTGTAGCTCTGTAACTTGCAGCTCCTAAAATCCTCTTGCAACAAGCCTTGCTTTAGGTACTAATCCAGTCATTGTCTCTTTCAGAGTGCAGACCCATCGTATGGATATGCGCTTTTGTCCCTTGTCCTCAACTTCTTCAAACACATCATTTTGTTTCCAGTTTTGTATTTCGCTCGACTTAGCGTCATCAAATGAAACATCTTTTGTCACAAGTATGTCCTCACAGGCATTTCCTGATGCATCAGGATCCACCTGGATTTGAAAATCCTCCAACTGTGACACATCTGCGGATTCGTTGGTGCCAGCCACTCCAGCAGGCTCGAGTAGCTCCAAGTTGTACCAGTTTTTATATTTTCCTGTCACTTTTCCAGCACGCCCTAAAACTTTTGCTGTTTGTTGAATGCCATTTTCTGGATTTTTGAACGTGACAATCTGACCAGCCTTTAAATTGACATTACTTCCAAGCTCTTGTCCTTCAGCCCTCGAGTTTTCCACAACGGGCAATGCATCATTCTCAGTGCGTTCAGCATGTGTCTCTCCTTCCGGCTCATCTGTCATATCAATGGCACGCTGTTGCTTGTTATTGTTAACTTGATCACAGGAAATCTGAGATTCGTACTCAGATTCCTGGGTAACTTTCTTCAGTCTGAGTTGATGGACTCGAATACAGGTGCCTCCATGTCTGACAAAAACAACTGCACCATCCTGTCCAATGACAATTCCTGGCCCTTTCCATTCTGGACAGTCCACTCTTTTGTAGTAAACCTTGTCACCGAGTTCAAACTTCTCATCTGTGTGACGCACCTATTTCTTTAGTACTCTTCGTATTCTCTCGGAACATTCTGCTTCAGTAAAAGCCTTTCTTGCTGCGTGCAGAGCTGAAATATATTTAGCGACCCATTCACTTTTAGTGGTACCTTCTAGAGCAGGTGCTTGGTCATTCAACACAGAAGGTAGATTGGGATTCTGTCCAAATACCAGCTGATGTGGACTATAGCCATGGACACTTTGCATGCAGTTCTTTGCCATCAAAGCCCAGTCCATAGCAGTGCTCCAATTGCATCCGGTGCTTGTTTTCACTTTCATTATGATCTCAGTTAGGGTCTGATTATGTCGCTCTAACAGCCCATTACGCCAAGGACTGTAGGCAGCTGTTGTTTTTACTTCCATGTTAAAATTCTCAGCCATGTCTCTCACTTCTTCAGTGTTGAACTCCCCACCATTATCACTAAACAGTTTTTTAGGTGGGCCGTGCACACTTATCCAGTCGTGAATAAAATGTTTGACTATCTCAGAAGATCTCTTTGTAGTAAGCACACTCCCTGCACTGAAACGAGTGAACTGATCAATAATATGTAGGTACCACACTCCTGGCTCGAGCTCATGCAAGTCCACAGCAACAGTTTCATTGTACGTTGACGCAAGTGGTAAGCCCACAGCAGGTTTAGGTTTAACTCTACAATATCTTTGACACACTTCACATTGACTTACTACTTTCTGCAGCAGGTCGACACATCCAGCATCCTTGTTGCCAGAACTGCTTAAAAGTCTTTGTAACTTGTCTGCAGAGGCATGTCCCAATTGTTTGTGAAGTTTCTCTAAAACTCTCATCTTTTTATCTGTTTTCATCGTTTCTGTTTTTGTCAGTATTTCTTCCTCAGTATCTGGTGTGTGCTCCGCATCAGCATTGCATTTCTGCTCACTGTCCACAATGCTTACACAATAATGTCCAGAACTAGTAAAATCCAGTTTTATAGGCTGCTTGAACATTACTGCACTGTCACACTCCATGTTTAAAACTGTCCCTGCTCTTTTTAGGGATGTCTTGCTTAAGAGCAGAGGGATGTCAACAGGCACAACTTCAGCTTCTATGTTACATTTTGTGTGCCCAAATTTAGCTGGTATTTCACACTTTTCACCGAGAAGACGACTTTTCATCTCCAAACTTAAATGGCCTGCAACTTTGTTTTTCACTTTCTCTCATAGTATTAGCACTTTTCTTTCCTAATACTGTGCTGTACTGTTCAAGCCACTGCCGTCCGCACACTGTTCTAGTACAAGCAGTGCCTATTATTGCTGAGCCAAAACATTCTGTCATAAATATCTCTGCATCTGTTGGTGATTCCTTGGTAAACAGAGTAACATTACACTCTTCAACTTCTGTTTCGCGATTCTCCGTTATTTTTACACTCTCGTCTTTGTGTGGACAGTCTTTAGCCCAGTGAAACGTACTTTGGCACACTGCACATTTTGATCTCCGCCCATACTTGTCAAGTGGATTTGTACCATTTTGTGGAGTTTTCTGTCGCGGGGACCTTTGCCAGGCTTTGTTTTTTTTCCGTTACTGCTCCGTAGCATATACCGTTTCCTGGCTGATACCTTCGGTTACAGCACTCGCATTTCCGCCAAATATCCTCTTCAGCGCTGACTTCATGTTAGCAAAGGTTTAGTCACTGCATGCTGTTAAAGCCAGCTGTCTGTCTGTCATATCCAAGCACGCTGTGTCTAACAGCTTAAAAGCTAAAACAGCATCGGGTAACTCCATGTTGTATTTCCGCATTCGTGAATATCGCTGTTCAAACTCAATTATATAGTCCGCCATTGGCATATTCACGTCTTTCATAATCCGTTCAAAATTGGAGTAAGCCTCATATATTCTGTCCTTTTCTTCTTTAAGGAACAACCCATCAAGTTTGGCAAATAGAGTGTTCATTCCCCTGTCATCATTTAGTCCGTCTACTGGAATTTCCATTGCTGTTTCTCGCGCCCTACCTGATAGCGCCAAAGCCACCGCGAGGGCTTGTTTTTTTCTCTCTCCAAGTCGGTGACTCTTGTCCAAATTCCGATCTCATTTTTCCAGCTTTCATAGGGTTTTCCTTCTTCAAATGGTGACGGAACTCTGTAGTTGCTAACCATCCTCTGCTACCAATGTTGGATGGAATAAGAACTCCACTTTTGTTTCAAGTTTGTCTCCTTTATTTCCACGCACTCCCCGTCCACCACCGTTCCAACAGCACCACCTCCGCTCTCCCCCTTCGAGCTTCCGTCACATCCAAGAAACAACACTGCCCCCTTGTGGTGTGGCAAGTAAAATATATTAAATTGAACAACAATGGCGGCCATCTTGTTACTCGCAGACTACTGTACGCTATACATACAGATGAGAGGCAGTTAGTATGAGGCCGGAGGCGGGGTGTTTTTTTTTTTTTTGCTGGGTTGCTCACTATTTTCTAACAATTAAAAAAATACTAATAATAAGTGGACAGTATGTGCTGCTTTGAAGACCACCTTTTTCTTTTATCGCTCTGTTCCTTAGACCCCAATATTAGATTGGGCAGAGGCATCTTTTGTTGAATTACAGTTAGATTTCTTTAATAAAAAATACAAAAGTTTCCTATTGTACTAAACATCATTAAGCATAATGTATTTAAGGCATGTTGTAAATTGTCTGAAGTCCTCTTGTTTATGTTCAACAAATTTAAAACGGCATAAATCACGCTGTTTCTACTAAGTACTGTCTCAAATGTTCTCCAATTTAGATCATTCTTGAGAGGAGCAATATTATGGCAGCTTTGCCACCTCAAAAGACTATCCAGTCATATAGTCATATAGTCATATGTATATATATATATATATATATATATATATATATATATATATATATATATATATATATATATATATTAGGGCTCTCAAAGTTAAAGTGTTAATAGATTAATTAATCGCAGAAAAATGTTGGATTAATCACATATTAACGCAAATTAATTGCACTATTTTTTTGGAGCGCACTTGAGCCTTGAACGTAAGCGTGGATGGTTACAGAGAAGGCTGCGCAGGTCAGTGATGAGGTCAATGCACGGCATTTCCTACGCCTGTTGTTCCAAAATGAGCAGGGTAACTCCAGTTGGTGTGCTCGGTGGTAAATTTCGCTTTTAAAAACAACCCGACGGGACTTTAAATAAAACAAAAGTAATTTGTGTTTAATGAATTAATAATTGCTGAATTGCATCCAATTGATATGATGCTGTTAGGTTTTGAGCAATACAGGCATGCATGCAATTGCGTACATGCATTTAATCAATGTTTGCAATTGACATTAGAGATAATAAAATGCGTTAATGTCAAAATATTACGGTATTTTGTATTTATTTTATATTACGCGAATACACAAGTAATTTAGCTGATTAATCGTGATTAATCAAAATAAAAAAATCTGATTAATCAGATTAAAATTTTTAATCGTTTGACAGCACTAATGTGTGTGTGTGTGTATATATATATATATATATATATATATATATATATTAGGGGTGTGAATTGCCTAGTACCTGACGATTCGATTCGTATCACGATTCACAGGTGTCACGATTCGATTCGATACCGATTAATCCCGATACGAATTTATAAGTCGATTGTTGCGATTTTTTTTCATTCAAATTTAGAAAATACTAATCAGTAAGCTTGTAGAGTGTAAGATTTATATGAAAATGTATTATTTATTTATCTGAAATTTCAGTCTTATAGAGGTTGTAATCTGTTTCATGTTTGAACAGCATTAAAATAAAATATTAAGGCTTAATGTTCCATTCATATAACATTCTTCCATGCTCAAGGTGTGAATCCTAAAAAAAAATAAAAAAAAATAAAAAAAAATAGATTCTGCCGATTATTGAATCGATTCGAGAATCGCGCGATGTAGTATCGCGATATATAACCGAATCGATTTTTTTTTAAACACCCCTAATACATATATATATATATATATATATATTTTTTTTTACACCACTGATTTAAATAAATGTTTTTTGGGGTTTATTTGATTAAAATCGATTAAAATCATACTCGTCCTGAATGAGTGAAATAAATAAATAAATAAATAAATAAATAAATAATTGATATTTTATTGATTGGCCATATCGCCCAGCCATAGAATGAGGTCATCTTTCTATCTCTGCGGTGAGCGTGAATTCCCCTAAATAAAAACAAACACGCAGGGTAACGTTTGGACATGTGACGCCTGCCTCCGCATGCCTGTCAGAATATTAATAACACAACGACTCTCGTAAAGTCGCCATTTTGGACTCATCTCTGAGCAGGTTGTAAAAGTGGGGAGGGATCACCATTCAACTTTGCCATCAGGCATCTGCACGGACACCAATATGTCCAATAGGACACCTTTTAACATCATATGCTTCATCTCTGCTATCTCCTTATTTGAAAACACAACCCACAAGTATTGGCACAAAACATTCAAGTAGTACGCTACGTGCATTTCTCCTAAGTTTTTGAGTTTTTTTGGAATGTCAAGTAGTGATTTCTAAGACGGCGTATTAGGACCACGTATAAACATATAATTTTAGAGGGCTGGGGCAATATTCAGAGAAAAAAAAAAACTCGCAAATTTGCCACTTTTTTTTTTTTTTTTTTTTTTTTTTTTTTTTTTTTTTAATTTGCCACTTTTTAAAGTTCAAATATTTACCCACTTTCTACAGTGGCAAATATGCGAGAGAAAAAAAACGTGCAAATTTGCAAGTTTAGAAAATGGCAGATTTGCGAAAAAAAAAACAACAACTCAAAAACTTAGGAGAAATGCACGTAGCGTACTACTTGAATGTTTTGTGCCAATACTTGTCGGTTGTGTTTTCAAATAAGGAGATAGCAGAGATGAAGCATATGATGTTAAGCATTCGCTCTTTGAAGCGTTGGGTACGGACAGCGACAAAGACTCCTCGCTTTATGAATGTCCACACCCAAAGGATCAATCATTTAAGTTCATTTGTTCAAATGCATATTTACTTGTACATTTATGTTCCCAAAATTATTATTTACACATCCATGCATTTTGGTATTTTTCTTTTGTACAAGTATTTAAATTGATGTGTGGAATCAGCTGCTCTCCATCATTCACTTCCACGACCGAACATCATTGCTCGCTTCTGATTGGTTCGTGCTAGTCAGCTGATAGGGGATCAGGAAGTGTTGGTGCTCGAGCTGCCGTGTATGACGAGTAAAGTTGAAATTAAGAATGAATCCTTTTCCAGGCTGCCTTTTCATTTTATAAACAGTGTCCCATTAACCACCAACGAATCTTCACATGATTAGACGATAGCTACGCTACATGTATTTCTCATAAGTTTCCGAGTTTTTTCTCGCAAATCTGCCACATTATAAACTCGCAAATTTGCCACTTTATAAACTCACAAATTTATGAGTTTTTCTCGCAAATTAGCCACTTTATGAACCCACAAATTTATGAGTTTTTTTCTCTCGCAAATTTGCCACTTTAGAAAGTCGCAAATTTACCACTTTATAAAGTCACAAATTTATGAGTTTTTCTCGCAAATTTGCCACTTTAGAAGGTCGCAAATTTGCTACTTTCTAAAGTCACAAATTTACAGTTTTTTTTCTCACAAATTTGCCACTTTCTACACTCACAAATTTTCCACTTTAGAAAGTGGAAAATTTGCCACTTTAGAAAGTGGCAAAATTATAAACTATAAAAATGTATATCTAAAAAAATATATATATTTATAATTTTTATTAAAAATTATAAAAATTTTATAAACTGACTTTTTCCTCACAAATTTGCTACTTTCTAAACTTTTACCACTTTGTAAAGTGGCAAATTTTTTCTCGGAATATTGCCCCCGACCTCTAAAAAAAAAAAAAAATACTAAAAATTGATACGTGGCCCTAATACGCCGTCGTAGATTTCTGTCGAGGGCACTAGTAGCCCCACGGACTTTGTAACGGAATGGATGAGTTTGACTAAGTGAATTTACCGTGGCGTAGAGCCTCCCCCTGCGGTTCATGGTGACGAACATCTGACTCTTGACACCGAACAGGCTAACCACTCCTCGCTCCACGCTGGAGATCTCGATGAGACCTGAAGAAGGGCGCCGTTAGCGTCATCATCCTCATCCCGCAGCGGCAACTTTACATGCAACTCACTGTGCGGCTCCTCCAGGTGCGCGCCGGTGATCCTGCCGTCAGGGAGCACCTGCAGGTGGAAGCCGATGCCCACGTTGCAGTAAAGGCGGCGCACCCGCTTGACGCCCCGCAGGTAGTCGCTCTGCCAGCTGGCTTGCGCCGCGATGCCCAGGTAGGAGCGCGACAACAGCGTCTCCCAGCGCCTCTCCCACTCAGTGGCGCTGGCCCCGCCACCGCCGCCGCCGCCGCTGCTGCTCGGGGCCACCGCCGCCACACCACACACGCAAGTCCAGAGTACAAGCGCGGCCGCCGGCATCATTCTGCGGAGGCGCCTTCAAGTGGGGGCAGTGCCCGAGAAACGCACGTGGTCCTACTTGCTGTCGAGCTGTGACATCGCGGCGGCGGCTCAAGACGCCGTGGCCCGGAATCCGAGCGGAGGGAGGGAGCGCGTCCGAGGCGATGAGCATCTTTCGCCGCCTCCTTCGCGGGCAACGGCGGCCGGTGGAGGGACTCGGCTGCGTTTGACTCACCTTAGCCCTGACGCACTCATCCCTCAGCGGTGATGTCACACGGCTGGAGAGCTGCACGCCACCTCAAATACTGAGTCACGAGTGGGAGAAGGAGAGAGAGAGAGAGAGAGAGAGAGAGAGAGAGAGAGAGAGAGAGAGAGAGAGAGAGAGAGAGAGAGAGAGAGAGAGAGAGAGAGAGAGAGAGAGAGAGAGAGAGAGAGAGAGAGAGAGAGAGAGAGAGAGAGAGAGAGAGAGAGAGAGTCTGAAAGTCCCGGGGAAGCACTTGTGATGGGCTCGATGAGGGTGCTGCACCTTCACACCCGAGCCAAACAAGCAAGTGCTGTGACAGAGACCGTTTCCTCCTTGTGACTTTCAAAATAAAACACAAAATAGCTGCAAACATGACATAATGCAGTGGAAGGGTAAGTGCCAAATTGTGCCTCATGGGGCAGCACTCATGGGGCAGCAGTGGGTCACATGAGCCTTTTTTTCCCCCTTCTTGATTCTCAACCTTTACCTTTAATTTGTTATTTTTTATTTTTGGTGTGTCAAAATGAGCGCGTTGATTTTGAGTTAATTTAAAGTTCCTTTAATCCGCTACATTTTTTTTTAACGTGCAAGCCCCTTACTTGTATGGGGGAATTCTAGTCACAACACATCAGACATGTCCGCGTAAAAATTGACCAGTAATAATAATAATGCATATGTTTGTGGAGACTAGGCTCAAGTTGTATTTTATCATTTTAAAAATGCATAATTTCACCAGTTACTTCACACTAAAGATTGCATTTCTCTTAATATGAAAAGAATAATGTCACCAATGACTTACAATGCAATTATGCCAGTGGCAGATAAATCACCTCAACACAAATGAATCAATATCACGGTTTTTTTGTTTGTTTGTTTTTTTAACAGTACAGTACTTTTTTAATTTGAACTCAATTTCATCAATTATTATGAAATTAATGTATCAATGACTAAAACATGTCGCCATGTTTGTATTTGTTCAACATTTTTTTACGGGGGTGGGGGGGGGGGGGTATTAAAAATATCGATTCCAGGTTTTATGAATCGATATTGGGCTATGAAAAGGAATATCGATTCGATATGTTGATATTTTAGACTCAGGCCTAATGAGTACCAATATCTTGAATATGGCCTAGTATCGGCTGATACAGAAAGCTGATGTTGGTGCTTGCCCATCCCTATTTTTCTTTTCTTTTTTTTTATTCAAAATGTGTCATCTGACATGGAATGCTTTTATATTGGCGAGCCCGTCGGTCTTCCTTTCACCTTCCTGTGGTGGCATTTGATTGACACAGGAGACTGGCATGTGTTTGACATTCATTGGGGGTGGGGGCAATCTTGAACGAAATAGAAGGACGGATACGGTGTCCGCAGCCCAAATTGGTGACGGGGGGGCTGGTGTCATGTGCGGCTGCGTGACTGCCTCATTTAGAGCAGAATTTTCTGATGCAAAATGTTGCACGTAATGCATCTGCACGCATGCATGCATGGTGCAGATGCAATATATGTTGGGACGCTGGGGTATACTCCCTGCAGGTCAGCGCTTGTGCCGTCACCACAGAAACCCCCAACGAGCTTGTGAACAAATCAACCTCACTTTTATCTATTCCAATGGCTCAATTTGATAATAACGGCTTCTTCTTTATACATTGTACATCGCAGTTTGGAACCGAGGCCAGTCAAAAAAATAAAAAATAAGAAGACGACGACCTATCGACAAATGAGAGCCCAATCCATATGCCGAGTGGGCACCATTAAGTCACAATTAAAGAAAGCATCTCGAGCTTGCTGAGTCAGAACGTCCTGACCGGTTTTTGACGGACAGATGGGCTCAGCTGTCGTCGTTGCAATGATAGCATCCATTTAGTGAGCCAATCAACGAGCATTATGAAAGTGTAAGTAAGTGGATCCCATGCAATGAGCGCCTGATTAAGTCGGGCTTTAAGGGGAGATATCGGCGCAGCAGCTGCAATTTGCCTGCAATGACATCACTGCTTGACAAAGAAACAATGGCAGGAATCAGAATAATAAGTATTTTCAACATTGGGCAAAAATTACTTTAAACAGTCATTGTCAAATTTCTATTCACTGAATTGGCGCAGCAATGACAACTAGGAGTGTGACGATATATCGATATCACGATAAAGTGTGATACTTTGTCTTCCAATAGCTTCTCAGTACGCCTAAACGGGGTATCGCGATATTGGTAGTTCATATACAGCTACTATAACGGACGGCTCCATTGTTTATGACTTCTGGAGCAACTACTTGGCTGGCCACTAGGGGGAGCGCCTCATAAGAGTGGCAGAGAAATGGACGCAAGTCTTCAGGTGAAGAAGACTCATCAGCGTACTTTGACTTGTGGAAGACATTTTTTTTTGTCCAGCAATTGACTCACTTTTGCATACCTTTCTCTGAAAAATGTGGATTATATCTTCTATTTGAACATTTTAAAACATATTTTATGTCTTGACTTTTTGAAGCATACAATTTCTGAGGAATATTAAAATAGATTTAATTGGATTTTATTTTGATTTGATTTGAAGTCATTTTATTTGTTTTCTTTTGCAATGTTCATAAAAAATGGTGTCACAGTTTATAAAATGAAACAATTGACTATGTAACTGACTGACATGTTGCATGACAGTGTTGAAGAAAGACAAAAATTTGTTGACAGGACGTTTGTCTCTGCTCAGAAGACATTTGTATTTGTTGAAAAAAATGCACTAAAGTACTCAGTGTGAAGAAGACACCAGTTTTTATATTGTGTTTAAGTGATGGTACAAAAAAAAACAAAAAAACATCCACTTATGTCTCGAGTAGTTTTATCGTAAATTATCGTGGACTTATTACCTGACCAATATATCGATAATCACGGTATGGTCATATTGTGAGATAATCGTGATCATGAGCCTTGTATCGCATATCGTATTGTATTGTGAGAGGGTCCCACCCCGAATGACAACAGAATATTAGGACCATATATATTTCTTCATATTCAGAGGGGAAAAAAACTTGCAAATTTTCTAATTAAAAAAATAATAATTCTAAAGTGGCAAATTTGTGACCTTATGAAGTGGCAAATTTGCAAGAAAAAAAAAACCCTCAGAAACTTATGAGACTGCCACTTTATAAAGTTGCTAATTTATGAGTCCCCCCCCCCCCCCAAAAATAAAATAAAATAAAATAATAATAATAATAAAAAAAAAAATATATATATATATATATATATATTAGGGGTGTGAATTGCCTAGTACCTGACGATTCGATTCGTATCACGATTCACAGGTCACGATTCGATTCGATACCGATTAATCCCGATACGAATGGTCACGATTCGATACCGATTAATCCCGATACGAATTTATAAGTCGATTGTTGCGATTTTTTTCCATTCAAATTTAGAAAATACTATCAGTAAATTTGTACATGTACACTGTAAGATTTGTATGAATATATTTATCTAAAACTTGAGGCTTATAACCGTGAGCCACTGTACACAAACAGTTTGCAATCTGTTTCACATTTGAACAGCATTAAAATAAAAATATTAAGGCTTAATGTGCCGTTCATATAACATTCTTCCATGCTCAAGGTGTGAATCCTAAAAAAAAAAAAAAAAAATTTCGAAAAAAAAAAAAAAAAAAAAAATTCGAAAAAAAAAAAATCGATTCTGCCGATTATTGAATCGATTCGAGAATCGCGCGATGTAGTATCGCGATATATCGCCGAATCGATTTTTTTTTTTTAACACCCCTAATATATATATATATATATATATATATATATATATATATATATATATATATATATATATATATATATATATATATATATATATATATATATATATTAGGGGTGTTAAAAAAAATCGATTCGGCGATATATCGCGATACTACATCGCGCGATTCTCGAATCGATTCAATAATAGGCAGAATCGATTTTTTTTTTAAAAAAATTTTAATTTTTTTTTTTTTTTTTTTTTTATTTTTTTTTTAGGATTCACACCTTGAGCATGGAAGAATGTTATATGAACGGCACATTAAGCCTTAATATTTTTATTTTAATGCTGTTCAAACATGAAACAGATTACAACCTCTATAAGACTGAAATTTCAGATAAATAAATAATACATTTTCATATAAATCTTACACTCTACAAGCTTACTGATTAGTATTTTCTAAATATGAATGAAAAAAAATCGCAACAATCGACTTATAAATTCATATCGGGATTAATCGGTATCGAATCGTGACCATTCGTATCGGGATTAATCGGTATCGAATCGAATCGTGACCTGTGAATCGTGATACGAATCGAATCGTCAGGTACTAGGCAATTCACACCCCTAATATATATATACATATACATATACATGGCCCTAATATGCTGGCGTAGCAATGTAGAGATGAGTAATAAATAAATAAATAAATAAATAAGTAAATACATAGCTAAAAGGGGATTTGAAGACCTAAATGGTGAGCTCCATTTGAGCTCTTCCTGCTGAGTTAGCTGATGGTTAATTCAGCAGCTGAAAAAAAAAAAAAAAAAAAAACTGCTCTGCCACTTATAAATAAATAAACTTGAGGGTATCTTTTTTTTAAGCCACTGCATAGCTGGAGGTTGCGACAGCGATGCGGGTGTTTCCCGGTAGCTAACGATACCTCTGCAAGGGTGCATCTGTGCGTGAGACCTTGCAGAGGTGTCTGTTTGCCAAACGGCGGCTGACTCAGCGAGAGGCAGAGGTGACTTTTCTTGCTTGCTTGTGACGCAGCAGTTTGCTGCCCTTGAATGCAACACGGCGAACCGGATGACTCTTGACATGAGCTCATCATCAGATGACAATCATTTCAAGGGACAGTGTGGATCATCTTTAGCGCCATCCACTAATCATTCATTTCATTGAAAAACACACTACTGATTTCAATATTATGCAAAGAAATATGTTTCATCAACGTACATTCTTTTTGCTCATTGCTGTTCTATGCCATGCAATTGACACAGTTGTAGTTATTAGGGTCCGACCGATTAATGGGCCACCAATTATAAACATCAGCCAAAACAATCAGCCAATTGGGCCAAATAGCCGATTGTTTTCCCCTTAAAACATGAACGAAGAAAGCCGAAGTTTCAGATGCTGTGAAAGTACCCCGTTTGCACCATTTTGCTTGTGTAGCATTAGCAACTTGCAAGTGCGTAGCGTATGTTATTCTGGTTATTCTGTTGTCCCTAAGCGTGCTTTAAGCTGTTTAATGACACCCCAGATGGAGTTAACTGTAAAACGAAATACACAACATTAAGAATGAGATCCACTGTATATTTTAAATACAAAACATGCTTTGTTTTTAAAACATCGCTAGCCTAGCACTGTTTTTCCTTCAAATAACGAATATCGACACACAAATTTTGTGGGAACACATACCCACAGATTGCACACATTCGTCCCAATGTGTGAAAAAAGGAGTTATTTTAATAGAATTCAATCTCAACTTTCTCCTGTTCTCACTTTAAGTGTGTACGCCATGGATGCACGGCACTATACTGCCCCCAAGAGGCCAAAATGTACAGGACCAGTTAGTATTTGTTCTATTTTTTCAGTTGCTATTATTTTAGTTTATTTACTTTCTTATTGATTTTCTTTTGTCATTGTCCTTTCAAGTTATATTATATAATAAAGTTGATATTTCAAGGATTCAAAGACATTCTTTTCTCAAAATTCAAGAATGCAAACATTTTTTTTTTTTTGCCTTAACACACATTTTTTTTCCACATGCCATGGCACGAAATCCAATTCCTGAGGTTCCAGGTTAGCCCAATAAGTCCCAAGACTTGTGAAAATAGCACAAGATAAAATATATTAAATAAAAGGTTAAGGCTTTACAGCAGTTTTAAACAAGTAAGAATGGTTTTATTATTGACACATAAATCTATACAAATCACCTTGTATACTTCATGATTTATTTTGATATGGACTTGTCATTTAAAGCTGAGAATATTAATATATTTATATATTTGGTAGATCAATCGGTAATCTGTATTTTTTTTTCCTGCCAATAATCGGTATTGGCGTGTTCCAAACTGTGAGCCAAACGAGGCCGGACCACTTGGTGGAAAAGACGTGGCGCTCGGAAGCAAAAGTTGACGATTTGCTTTACGGTGGTGGGAAAGAGGCCGAGATCACGGGAGGTGTCAGCTGCCGACTCCGGGCCCCCCAGCTCCTCCGGCCCCCTCCCAGGAACCCAACACCGGAGGCCGAGTTGGCTCGGGAGAATGCCAGGAATCCCGCGGGCACATTTAAACCCCCGCAGCTCTGCGCGTTCTCGCCCCAGGATGAAAAGCAAGCGGCGGCGGCGGCGGCGGATCAAGGCCGAGTGGGAAAGGAGAGTCACGGAAGAGAGCGCGAAGACGGATGAGCTGTCACTCAGCCGGCACAACAAAGATCAGACCGTTTTATTTCAGTCACAGCCTCTGCCGGATGAAATCCACACCCGTGCCGGCCGGGAGTTCATCACCGGTTTTGGCACTGGGCCCGTTTTGGAGAGCAACTCACAAGCAAACAATATTTAGGCTCGAGAGCCAGCAATCGGTGAAAAGGTTGCAAGACAATTTCAGACAATCAGAAGCCTGAAAAAAAGCTTTTTTCCCCTGCAAAACCACATCAAGGAAAAAAAGTACATGCAAATGTTAAATAGAAAGTGACCTGGTTTCTGCTGAACCTCTCGACTGACGCCCTCTAGTGTCCAAGATGTGTCAGAACACCCCGGCACCACACCTGAAGCTTTGGGACTGCATTGCAGCACCGGGAATGCAGATGAGGAACATCAATATCCCTCGACTGGGAAACCACGCGGAGGCATTTCCGAGGCCAGAAGTCAGCCTGACTAGTTGAAAGTGATGTCGCTCTGACCTGAATGTCAAAATCCTCATCCTATAAAACAAAAATCATTTCATCACACACACATTTTTCACTGGACTAAACTACACTAGACTAAAACCCTCATTCATAAACAATGAATTGGGACTAAATCAGTTTTGCATTTTCGCTGACGAATGAAGACGAGACAAAAAATGTCCTTCACTTCATAAAAACTGGACTAAAATCTATGGACATTTTAGTTCATGAACAAAAACAAGACAAAAATGATAGATTTTGCAAAATCTGAAAAGGTTCAATAGAATCTGACAAAAAAAAATATACAGGGGTAAAATGATTGTCATGACTAAAACAAGAGTTTTTTTTTTTTTTTACCAAAACTAGATGAATAAAATTACTAGGTGTAGGAATCATTGACTGTCTCACGATTTGATTCCAATTTTTCAGTCGGCAATTCGATTCAAAATCAATTTTCGATTCCAAATGATTTGATTGACAATGACTTCTGCTTCATTTTATAGATGAGTAAATAATTGTCATGATCTACTCAAGCCTGACTGGCTAATGCTAATTAGCGCGCTACTCGCAGCACTTTTATCCCTAACAAAAAAAATAAAAAAAAAATAAAAAAAATAAATACAAAAAATAAAATAAAAAAGACTATTCATTCAAATCGCTTCAGGAATGTATACAGAGTAGCATCTTAGCATTACTCACCGGGATATGATCTTCCTATGCTGCTGCTGGAAAAACAAACAAACAAACAAAAAAAACCTATTGGCATAACTTGAACTTGAAAAACGGACGAAATAAAAACAGGATGAAGTTAATTAACTGTGACAAAAACTAACAAGCGTGACTGAAACTGGACTACAACTGAGACTAGATTTCAAAATGGCAGACAAAATGAACACTAATCCTAATGAGTCAATATAAGATACAGGAAGACACTCACGTCCATGTTGGAAAAATTCAATTCCGCTCTATTATCGTCACGTGATGCACCTGAAGGCCTCACATAAAAAACAGGCACACTAATCAAATGTGCGGTGTTTTCCATATCATATCGAAATGTGTGCCGTCTTTTATGTCCCTAGCAATTTAGCTTTGCAGGGAAAGCATGCGCTTAAGAAAACGAGACCTTCGGAATACAA
This sequence comes from Festucalex cinctus, assembly GCF_051991245.1. Taxonomy (NCBI): domain Eukaryota; kingdom Metazoa; phylum Chordata; class Actinopteri; order Syngnathiformes; family Syngnathidae; genus Festucalex; species Festucalex cinctus. The sequence goes on along the minus strand of NC_135426.1, from coordinate 3,565,952 downwards.
ACTCCGGAAGCCAGATGTGTCTGTCTGCCCACTCTCAGTTGCCAGCACCAGAGACGCCATCCGGATATGTGATAATTGAAGGAAGGTCACGCCGGGGTCAGGGAACATCCCCGCCGGCGCGCCGGATATCCGAAAGCAGCAAAAGGATCCACATGTGGTGTATGCAAGCTTGTAAAACAACTGAGAAAAAGAAACTAAAAATACTTTCCACATGCAGGAGATGACCACGTAAAGCACAGACAACAGCGGAACGCCCATACAAGGGCAAAGCCCCGGAAGGCGAGCCCCCCCACGCGCAATCTACCACTCTGGAGCGCTGTCGCCGCCGCACACAGCATCATGATGGCATTCATGTGAGTGACCTTGCTGCTGCCAATATAGGCTGGAGTAGTGTTCATTTCATCAACCAAAACTAAAAAAAAATCATTTCGTCAACACACATTTTTCACCCGACCAAAACTAGATTAGACCAGACTAAAACCCTCCGTAATAAACAATAAGTGCAACTAAATCTGTTATGTTCTGGGGTTGGATCTCAAAAGCGCAGACACAAATAAGAGTTTAACACTTTATTCGCATAACATTGAGAGGCGTACAACAAACTTGACTAGACAAGAAACAACGAGAATGTATCGAGAATCACGAGACGCTTAGCTAACTTGGGCTGAGGAGGTGCACAGAGGAACAGAAGTAATAATCCGACTAAAACACACACTTCTCAGTCAGGTTCAGCGAATCAATCCGATTGGCTGTCACTAGACATGTGGGTACCAGGACTGATATGGAATTATCTGATTGGCTGTTGACCAGATAAAGAAATTAAAGATTCTTGACATCACATAGCTCCTGACATCACATCACGTCTTACCAGTTGAAACTAGATGCTGGTTACAAGTTCAAAACAGACATTTGATCACACGGTCATGACTAGGGCTGCCACAAACGACTATTTTGCTAGTCGACTAATCACCAACAGTAGTCGCGATTAATCGACTAATTGGATCGGATCGTCAGCCTCCTTCAATAATTGCCCAAAGTCTTTTTTTCGACCCTTTTTCCTCAGAAAACTCCAAAAACTGAACCACATTCCGATTAAGTTTTAATTTAATTTTCATTTCAGGGGTATAATTATATATACATAAAATAATAAACTTATCTGTTCAACTACGGATGTAGCCAATTTTAGCAAAGGTGGCCAGCATTTTTTTTTATTTTGACGACTTAGGCCAATATTTTTAAGGGACTGACAAGCAAGCAGCTACTCTTATATAACCATCATTTGCATATAGCTTGAATTTGTTAAGATATATGTACAAGTTAGTAATAAAGATGGTGACAGGTGAAAGGTAACAGACTAACAGTACATTCAACTTTTATTAAAGTGAGGTTTGTACCAGAATTCCTTGTGCAATCCAAAAAAGACAATTATGCCGATAGTACATTTGAACTTTTAGCTCAAATACTGTTGCCTTTAACATTTATAACAACAAATGTTGAGTGCAATTGAAAATAAAACCAAAACTAAATCGCAATTACTAATATGAATACAACAAACATGTAAACAATATAAAAAATACTTTTCAGGCATGCACGTTGATAGCTTCATAATAATGCTCTCTAATGAAGTAGAACGGAGTCTTTTAGCACTGTAACGTAGCGTTAAGACATCGTTGCCACATTTACAATTTAGCCATAACATCGCTGTGTTACAGGCCAAGCCTGGCCCTTTAAGTGCTGTAGTGCCGCACTTTGGCGCAGGAGGGCGGTGTTGTTTAGGAAAGAGAAGGCGAGCGGAAGAGCTTGTGTGCGCGCACCGTCTGTCGTTGAGGAGTGCTAAAATACAAGTATGTGTGAAACAACGAAAACGAGTCTGCCTACTCAGTCTCCATACCATCGGTTAGGAGGTCCCTGGGCAGGAGAAGAGGACTTAACAGCTGTAACAACGTTGCACGTTTTATTACACAGTGTGTGCTAAATTAACGTCCACGTTAGCACTTAGCTACGCTAACCATCCAAATAACTTACAGTGGCTGAGATGACTGTCCCTCGCCGGCAGAAGGATTTGACAAAAGGTGCTTCCGTCTCAACTGCCGTGAGAGGCAAGGTCTGTCTTGCATATTTTACATTGAACATTATTCGCTTTAGCGTCTTTGTAGAAATGTTCCCAAACCTTCGAAGTCCGATGTTGGTTAGCCATGAGAGCATACTGTGTACAGCTAGTACTGACGTCACGTCTGACCCGGATTAATGCTACTGCGCATGTGCGTCTAGTAAGAGCAGGCAGGAAGAGAGCGGCGGGCAGTCAAACGAGCGGTTGAGGCAGTTTTGGAAGAAAAAACAAATATAAGGCTGATATATATTATGTAAAACTGACTAGTCGACTATTTAAATTAGCCGTCGACGACCGTCACGACGAGTCGACTAATCTTGGCAGCCCTAGTCATGACCCAAACATAACCCTTGCATGACCCTAGTCATGACAATGGACTATATGCACAATTCACTTACGCATTCGCCTGATGAGCGCACCCGCCCTTCCGGTGCAGGGAGACTTCAGCGGAACTCACTGTTAAAGTGATGGGAAATTCCAACCCTAAATCCTGAGCCCACTCAAAAAGAACAGGGCCCACTCCTTACTATATAACACTATGTCTATTAGAATTTTAAAACTACTAATTAGATCTCCCAGAATCGTAATTTTAACGGCTTAAGCTCTGGCAATGACGCAATTGCTTAAAATGATTACTACACGGAATTACAAGCCGTTTGAGTAGCAAGGAAAGCTTTTTTTTATTTTTTTTTAATGTAAATTACGTATTGTAGCTCCTCTACGGGTCCACAAAATATCCTACGCCCCCCTCTCCAGTCAGACGGTGTATAGGTGAGGTGTTGAATCTTCAGATGGAACCTGCCGGCGAACTGGTCATGACATCTAAGATTTTTATTGTTCCATTTCTATTTATTTATTTTTCTTTTTTATTTTAAAGCAGCTCTATGTAAGATTTAAAATTTCAAATCTCTACTGCCACCTGTGGCCGAAAACAAACTGCACGCTCGTACACGCTGCGCGTACATATACAAAGCTGACAACTTTACGGAATGAGACTCCCGATCCCCACTAAACAATTGATGTCCACGGGACGTGCAGATCATATTGCTTTAGTCGGTCGAAGTCCAGTCCTGTGCTGTACTCCAAAACGATGTGCAAATTACGTCAATTAATTGGACCTCATTCCGATGTTAATATGCAGTTACATATTGTAGTCACCCCGCTCGACGGACGTCAACCTGATTCTAGTCATTATTAGTGTATGTCGCCCCCAGGCTAGCGTCATTGTGCATGAGATGAAAGGTGGGCTGTCATTTATGGAAATTGACGATTGTGAAAAACATATAGACCCATTCACTACTTAGTGTAATATGGCCGTGAATGTTATTGCCATTCAGTAGTACCGTTCACATTCCGTTAGCATAATGTAGCTACAATAGGCTGTTTTCACGGAGGAAAATAAGGCGACATTTAGCCTGATTGAAACGCCGCGGAATGGAACGTCTGTTCTTCATAAAGTCATTCTGTTCTATTACATTCAACTTTGCCGACCCTTTCACGCTAAATGTTGCCGTCTACCTCACTTTCACCCCAATAGTTACGACCGAGAAGTGATCGATCTTGAGGTTACTGCTATTTGAAAACAACACATTTTCTTCTAAATGTCAAGATACTCGCTTCTTCCCTTTTGGAGTAGAAAGCCAGCGGTGAATCACTTTTCTAATCCAAGTCCGATCTCAACTCTCTCCACCGCTGAAATGTCAAACCAATGTTCACTCTCGTTCTTGCCCGGCGTCGGTCACTATCAAGTTTAGATTTTTTTTTTTTCGTGGCACTTGACATTGTTTTCATTTTTTTTGAGCAGCCTTCCGCGGAGTAACAGCGGGTGTCTGGGGCAGCGAAAATCTGTACTAGTTCCGTCTTCGCGCGACAGGAAACAACTGACGATGACGCGAATAACGTCACATCCCGCAGACAGAGGGCGGGAAATTCGAAGGATTCGGACCGGACGCTTCCTAAATAATATTGGCCAGAGGCTTGTAGGAGTACCCATTGTGAACAGCGAAGATGTTGATCTACTAATTAGAATATGTTTCAGTCATAAATGGTCAAATAAAAAGGCTATTGTTAAGATATTTTTTTGGGGAATTCCTACATAGAGTAGCTTTAATGATACGTTATTAGATAAGAATAGTTTATTTAGTACATTAACATGATAGAATAGGGAGTAGGACTAGATCAATTATTGCTCTTCTTCCTACTCCTTTTGAACATGTAATTTATGACATTAATTAATTATTTTCTTTCTTCAATTTTTTTTATTTTAACTTCAACTTATATTTTGTAATGTGTTAATATGTTCAATAAACCAACCAACCCTCTCTGGTCTGTAGCCTCCTCTTCGCCACGTCTCTTCACCGACGTCGTCAATATTTTGAATCAGATGTAATGCCTTTCCTTGCTGTTTATTTTTTTCATGTCAGCCCATGGTGACATGCTGAAACGTGCTTACTATGGAAATCCGACAGTGTTGTCAGAGGTAAAGAATAATGACTCATAAATTTTTCATGTTTTTAATACAATAAAATGGCAGCTTAGGAATATACATACAGGCACATGAACAAAGTTTAACTTCCAACATACAGCTCTGGTTCTACTGTTAACAAACGGCGCCCTTGTGCAATCGAGTAGTTTTATCCCTGCCGATGTTAACAAGTTAACACAGTGTCTCCGGTGGTTAGCGTTAGCATAAGAGGGGAGAAAACAAGGCAGAGTTAAACCTGTCTATCTGCGCACACAGCAGTGATTGCTCGATGTACTGTCGTCTCGCCTCTTCATAGATGCCTTGACAAATGCACGCAACCACACTCATAAGAAAAAATGATGAAAATATACTCCAAAACGCTGACAACTGGTGAGGTTCTCTGAAGGAAAACAAATGGCAATTGCCCCTACAGGAAAGGGCGGTGCGCTCATATATTTTCCCGGAAATACGTCACGACTATTTGTGCATAGAGTCCATAAAAAACGTCTTAAAACACATCTGTATTATTTGGCGTTTGGCGCACCATGAGACTTGTTTTTGGTGTTTTGTGGTGTGTATAAATTTGATGTTTAGTCTACTTATTTATGCATTTATTTATGCATTTATTCACTCGCCTACTTCGTATTAATTTACTGATATAAAATGTATTTACTTGTAAAAAACAAACAAACTTGTATACACACTTCAAAATGTTTGCTTTGTTCGTTTTGCTACCTTATTCTTTACTGCACAACCAATTTACGTTTTCATGTGCAACACTTTGTATACAGCAATGCCTGTTCTTAAAGCACTTTATAAAGTTGAGTTGAGTAAACATAACCCTTACATGACCCTAGTCATAACAGTAAACACAACCCTTGCATGACCCTAGTCATGACAGTAAGCATAACCCTGGCATTACCCTAGTCATGACAGTAAGCATAACCCTTGAATGGCCCTATTCATGACAGTAAGCATAACCCTTGCATGACCCTAGTCATGGCAGTAAGCATAACCCTTACATGACCCTAGTCATGACGGTAAGCGCATAACCCTTGCATGACCCTAGTCATGACGGTAAGCATAACCCTTGCATGACCCTAGCCATGACAAAATCACTCCACATTTTCGTCAACCAATGAAGACGAGATGAAAATGTAGTTTACTTAATAAAAACTGGATATTTTAATTCAGGAACAAAAACGAGATAAAAATTATTTGCTTTTGTAAAATCCTGTCCCGCTAATCTGTCATGTGACACGCCCCCAAAATTTCAAATCTGCAGTGAGCGAGTGCAACATGCACAAATGCATGGGACAGACAGGAGGTGGTTAAAAAAAAAAATGAAGTAAATTATAGTTTTAACATAACATTAATCCAACGGGTATAACGATCCAACAATAATGTTAATCCGACCGCTAACTAATGCTAGCTAACTAACTAGCTCATCGCATGGAGCCATAGTAGCCACTTGTTGACATACTGCAATTGTGTGTCAAGTTGTTTTCATCAAAAAAATGAGAGGAAAATGTAAATTAGTTTTAGATTCGAAATGTTCAACATAATTCGCTGACATAATAAAATAAAATAAAATAAAAATACAGGTGTTAAATGATTGTCCTGACTAAAACATCCAGTTTTTGTTGACTAAAACTAGACGAATAACATGATGTTTTCTTGGACTAAAATAAAGACTAAAATGCTCGATTTATATTGTACTAAAAATGGACTAAATAAGAACAGGATGAGGCTGACTAACTACGATAAAAAAAACAATTGATTGAAACTGGACTAAAACTAAATTTAAAAATGGTGGATAAAATTAACGCTAGGCTGGAGAGGTGTTTGGTCTTTGCAACAGGTGTGACAAACAGCCCACTTTGAACAAAAATTCGATTAACATCAAAGGTTCAAATGGTTATTAAGGGTAGACAGATACGACATTCTAAACATATTTTTCCGAGTGAGCCAAGGCGCGATGTTGTGACGGCGGCGTTGGCATGGCGGGATCTGATATTTTGGTCACAGTAGGAAGTTGTGGAGGAGTTTTGGAATGCACGACCACAGGGCATTTATTTGGTGGCGCGTCTGCCTGCCCTCGTCTGGACCCAAAAGACAGCAACGGCCCGTCGCATCACATCCCACCCGGGTCTCCTCCGGGTTCCGCGCGCGCAAACGCGACAAACCACAGACGACAAAAGCACCCACTCGCACCAAAACAGAGAGAAGAAGGACAAGAAGAGGGATTAACTTCAACCGCGAGCGTAGGCGAGCGGGGCGGCCGCAGACGCGTCGATACTCGCCGGTGACAGCCTGACAGGACGGCCGAGAGCGCTTCGGAGTGCTGCCACCTTCTGGACGTCTGATGTGGGACAACGGTTGACACGTTGACCTAAAAATCAACGTGGCGCAAGCAGGAAAGAGGAAAAAAACAACAGAATATTCAAATTAAAACAAGCGATTTTCGAACAGTATTCCATAATTGACAATATAACAAAACAAAACAGTAATACAATGTAATGTTTTAGCATATAATTACTACATGTAATGTTTTAGCATATAATTAGAATTGCAATCTAGCTTTGTTGTTGTTTTTAAACATCTCTGTTTTGGGGGATGTGGACACCACTTATGCTTAGTTACACGTGGAAAATCAAATTGGGACACTTACTTTCTCAATCATGGTCTGGTGGGACAACTTCGCCTTCGTTTATTTATATCCGCAAGGAAGGATTAGGGGAAAAAACACGTGTGTGACCCCTGGTTTGTGGGTAGGAGTAATTTAGAAAATGTTTAAAGTTTAAACTTTAAATTCTGGAAGTACGGTTCGTCACACATTGACAAACTTGCCGTATAGTTCGTTACTCACTAGGGCGTTTATCATCATTATTATTATCATTATTCGAGCTAGTTAGCTCGCGACTCAGCTGCGACCCGGAAGTTAAACACCGACTGGAAACAGGAATTGTTTGACATGGCGTTGTTCCAAGCCACTTTCAAGTACATAGTGAAAATTAAGTTAGTACTAGTAGGCTTATTTTTGATTGTTTATATGCACAAAGGCGTCAACAATAAAGGAATATTGTCTGATATACTAACCCGCTACTAACCTGAAACGCAGCCTGAAAGTAAACGACTGCGGTAAAGCCAGCCGCCACTCGAAAAGACGAAGTCAAGCCAGCCGCCCCAACGATTATTAATACTGTGCATTACGGTAACATGCCGACGTGCCCCTGCGTTGGCCACCTTCAAAATAAAAGCTGCTCAACACCTGGTTTAGGGTTTAAAATAAAGAATCATAAAAAAATAACGGTTTGTTATTCCAGAACCAGACCAGTTCTGAGGGACACTACAGCACCCCAGGTATCCAGCCAAACTACTTTGAACAAAATCTGATGTTGCATTTCAAAATAAAACTCATTTGAAAATTTAAATCTCGACTATAATCCCTGATTTCAAAAAATCATTAAAAATTCATGGTTTGTTATCCCAGGACCAGACCAGTTCTGAGGGACACTACACCACCCCGGGTATCCAACCAAAGTACTTTAAACAAAATCTGATGTTGCATTTAAAAATAAAACTCATTTGAAAATTTAAATCTCGACTATAATCCCTGATTTAAAAAAATCTTTAAAAATTCATGGTTTGTTATCCCAGGACCAGACCAGTTCTAAGGGACACTGCACCACCCCAGGTATCCAACCAAAGGATTTTAAACAAAATCTGATGTTGCATTTCAAAATAAAACTTTTGAAAAATTTATTTTCCGACAATCCCTGATTTTAAAAAATCATTAAAAATTAATGGTTTGTTATCCCAGGACCAGACCAGTTCTAAGGGACACTACACCACCCCAGGTATCCAGCCAAAGTACTTTGAACAAAATCTGATGTTGCATTTCAAAATAAAAATCATCTGAAAATTTGATTTTCAGACATTAATCCCTGATTTCAAATAATCATTAAAAATTCATGGTTTGTTATCCCAGGACCAGACCAGTTCTAAGGGACACTACAGCACCCCAGGTATCCAGCCAAACTACTTTGAACAAAATCTGATGTTGCATTTCAAAATAAAACTCATTTGAAAATTTAAATCTCGACATTAATCCCTGATTTCAAAAAATCATTAAAAATTCATGGTTTGTTATCCCAGGACCAGACCAGTTCTAAGGGACACTACACCACCCCAGGTATCCAACCAAAGGACTTTAAACAAAATCTGATGTTGCATTTCAAAATAAAACTCATTTGAAAATTTGAATCTCGACTATTATTGCTGATTTCAAATAATCATTAAAAATTCATGGTTTGTTATCCCAGGACCAGACCAGTTCTGAGAGACACTACACCACCCCAGGTATCCAACCAAAGGACTTTCAACAAAATCTGATGTAGCATTTCAAAATAAAACTCAATTGAAAATTGAAATCTCGACATTAATCTAAATATTTTTTCTCAGCTTAATATTAATGTGAATGTGGGTTGTACTTCTTTTTTTTTTCTTCCCACTGCGTGCCTCGGTTTTAATTGAGTATTGATTGGAAAATTATGTTTTGGTTGTATTGTTTATATTAACCACTGCCTGAAATCAATGTTCAGTCCGTCTGTCCATCCATCCATCCATCCATCCATCCATCCATCCATCCATCCATCCATCCATCCATCCATCCATCCATCCATCTGGTTGAATTTTATTTTTATCTCTTAGTATATTTATATAAAACAGTTATCTTGAGCATAAATCAATGATTTTGAAAATACTAACTTATACAAAGACAAGTGTTGACAGAATAATAAAACACTGATGAAATTTGAAACCTTTGTTGGAGACCAAGCCACACCCCCATGTTGAGGTAAGTGAAACTCTGCAACTGTATCTGAGAACGTCAGTCATTAGTTTGCCTCGAAACAGACAGCAGCTACAGTAATTGCCTATTCATTACCACTGTCAGTGATTTATTAGCAAATATGTATCAGAGACAGCAAGGGTAAGCACTGTTATTTCAAAACGTGTTTTATTAAATAAAAAATCTGAACCAATTAAGATTATTTAATTATTATTATGTATTTATTTATTTTTTTGTTTGGATGTGTGTGCAACAAAACATCATGATGTGACGCTCAGGCAAAAGAGTCCGCACATTTGATGGTGTAGTGTCCCTTAGAACTGGTCTGGTCCTGAGATAACAAACCATGAATTTTTAATGATTTTTTGAAATCAGCAATAATAGTCGAGATTTAAATTTTCAAATGAGTTTTATTTTGAAATGCAACATCAGATTTAGTTTAAAGTCCTTTGGTTGGATACCTGGGGTGGTGTAGTGTCCCTTAGAACTGGTCTGGTCCTGGGATAACAAACCATGAATTTTTAATGATTTTTTGAAATCAGGGATTAATGTAGAGATTTAAATTTTCAAATGAGTTTTATTTTGAAATGCAACATCAGATTTTGTTCAAAGTAGTTTGGCTGGATACCTGGGATGGTGTAGTGTCCCTTGGAACTGGTCTGGTCCTGGGATAACAAACCATGAATTTTTAATGATTTTTTTTAAAATCAGCAATAATAGTCGAGATTTAAATTTTCAAATGGGTTTTATTTTGAAATGCAACATCAGATTTTGTTCAAAGTACTTTGGCTGGATACCTGGGATGGTGTAGTGTCCCTTAGAACTGGTCTGGTCCTGGGATAACAAACCATGAATTTTTAATGATTTTTTGAAATCAGGGATTATAGTCGAGATTTAAATTTTCAAATAGGTTTTATTTTGAAATGCAACATCAGATTTTGTTCAAAGTAGTTTGGCTGGATACATGTGGTGCTGTAGTGTCCCTCAGAACTGGTCTGGTCCTGGGATAACAAACCATGAATTTTTAATGATTTTTTGAAATCAGGGATTATAGTCGAGATTTAAATTTTCAAATGGGTTTTATTTTGAAATGCAACATCAGATTTTGTTTAAAGTCCTTTGGTTGGATACCTGGGGTGGTGTAGTGTCCCTTAGAACTGGTCTGGTCCTGGGATAACAAACCATGAATTTTTAATGATTTTTTTAAAATCAGGGATTATAATGTCGGAAAATATTTTTTTCAAAACAGTTTTATTTTGAAATGCAACATCAGATTTTGTTGAAAGTACTTTGGTTGGATACCTGAGGTGGTGTAGTGTCCCTCAGAACTGGTCTGGTTCTGGAATAACAAACCGTTATTTTTTTCTGATTCTTTATTTTAAACCATAAACCAGGTGTTGCGTAGCTTTTATTTTGAAGGTGGCCAACGCAGGGGCACGTCGGCACGTTACCGTAATGCACAGTATTAACAATCGTTGGGGCGGCTGGCTTGACTTCGTCTTTTCGAGTGGCGGCTGGCCTGACCGCAGTCTGAAACGTCACCCTTCCAGGATGGGCGCCATCTGCTGGGGACAGGTGGTACTGCACCCAAGTCACTCATTTCTGTGTGGAGGACGATGTGCCTATCCTGACATATTTCAACGTTACTGACAGTGATTTCCAAATATTATTATGTAGGCTGCAAGCCAACCTTCCCTAGCCCCCCGCCCCTCCATAATCCTGGTCGGACTCGTCAGCTATATACGATTTAAACAGCTCACAAAAGTCAATCCTACTTCCACACTTGGGTGTAGTTACTCCAGTCATCCACACGAGGGCAGTATTAGTGTATAATTTATACATGTAATTAAAGCAGCTATATGGAAGATTTAAAATTTCAAATCGCTACTGCCACCTGTGGCCGAAAACAAACTGCATGCTCGTACACGCTGCGCGCACTCGTACGTGCACGACCTCAACACTGAAGACTGGGATCTTCAAAGCCAATTAAACTATGTTTTCAGAGGTAAGAAGTTTTATAATGTTATACAAAGCTGGCCACTTTACGGAATGAGACTCTCAATCCTCTCTAAACAATCGATGTCGACGGAACGTGCAGATCATATTGCTTTAGTCGGTCGAAGCCCAGTCCTGTGCTGTACTCCAAAACGATGTGCAAATTACGTCAATTAATTGGACCTCATTCCGATGTTAATATGCAGTTACATATTGTAGTCACCCCGCTCGACGGACGTCAACCTGATTCTAGTCATTATTAGTGTATGTCGCCCCCAGGCTAGCGTCATTGTGCATGAGCCGAAAGGTGCGCTGTCAGTTATGGAAATTGACGAGTATGAAAAACATATACAGTCTTCCCTCGCTATAACGCGGTTCACTTTCCGCGGTCTCGCTGTATCGCGGATTTTTTTTTAAGTGCAATTTTGCATATTTTTTTTACAGTAATATACCCATTTTATAAAATTTATGAAGGTTTGAACATTGTCAATGTTTGAACAAGAGAGAAATGTGAGAACATGTATTTACATGTTCTCACATTTCTCCTCAATGAGAAAAGTGTATAAATTGTGCGGTCGGGGATTTTAGAGCCTTAAAACATTTATAAGAGTTGTAAAACATAAAGCTAACTACTTCGCGGATTTCATTTATTGCGGGTATTTTTTGGAACCTAACCCCAGCGGAAAACGAGGGAACACTGTAGACCCATTCACTACTTAGTGTGATCCGGCCGTGAATGTTATCGCCATTCAGTAGTACCGTTCACATTCCGTTAGCATAATGTAGCTACAATAGGCTGTTTTCACGGAGGAAAATAAGGCAACATTTAGCCTGATTGAAACGCCGCGCAATAGAACGTCTGTTCTTCATAAAGTCATTCTGTTCTATTACATTCAACTTTGCCGCTCATTTCACGCTAAATGTTGCCGTCCACCTCACTTTCACCCCAATAGTTACGACCGAGAAGTGATCGATCTTGAGGTTACTGCTATTTGAAAACAACATATTTTCTTCTAAATGTCAAGACACTCGCTTCTTACCTTTTGGAGTAGAAAGAAAGCCAGCTGTGAATCACTTTTCTAATCCAAGTCCGATCTCAACTCCACCGCTGAAATGTCAAACCAATGTTCACTCTCGTTCTTGCCCGGCGTCGGTCACTATCAAGTTTAGATTTTATTTTTATTTTTTCGTGGCAATTGACATTGTTTTCATTTTTTTTTTAAGCAGCCTTCCGCGGAGTAACAGCAGGTGTCTAGGGCAGCGAAAATCTGTACTAGTTCCGTCTTCGCGCGACAGGAACCAACTGACGAGGACGCGCATGACGTCACATCCCGCAGACAGAGGGCGGGAAATTCAAAGGATTCGGACCGGACGCTTCCTAAATAATATTGGCCAGAGGCTTGTAGGAGTACCCATTGTGAACAGCTAAGATGTTGATCTACTAATTAGAATATGTTTCAGTCATAAATGGTCAAATAAAAAGGCTATTTGTTAAGATATTTTTGGGGGAAATCCTCCATATAGTAGCTTTAAGGCAAGTTGTAAAATGTCTTAAGTCCTCTTGTTTATGTTTAACAAATTTAAAACATGATAAATCATAATGTTTCTACTAAGTAATGTCTCAAATGTTCTCCAATTTCCATACTGTAAATGTATAGGATCGTATGCCGAGAAATGTTTCTTGGGAGGAGCAATGTGGCGGCCTCCCGCTATCCAGTCATATACTGTAGTCAGATGAGTGGTCCCCCCCATTTAGGTCAGTGGTAAACACGTTACAAGCAAGTTAACGCTATTTTAATGTTGATTTTTATTTATTTATATATTTTATTTTTTTTAATAGACAATGATGATTGACTGACATATATACCTCTAACCCTATACTCATTTATTTGGAGCACAAGTCATAAAAACTAATTATGATATAAAATATATTTGCTGTCTAACATTTTATTTTAGAAAACGTGAAGGGGAATTTTTTTTTTTGCCCTGCAATTTGGCGCCTCCTCCACTCGATGGTGTCATAGGCGACCATCTAGTTGGCCTATACCCAGGCGAAAAACAAACGTGCAAAGATGCCGCATCGTCCCATCGGCTGAAAGTATTGCACGGCAAGTCCCTCCTTCTCCTTTCCCCGAACGGATGTGTCGAGTGAAGTCCCAGATTGATCACGTGAACAACTTCCCTCGAGTCAATCACAGTTATCAATCTGGCTTAGTTGTCAGGTTATGAAATGATGACTGGGAGAAACACAAGGTGACAACGAGATTTGACATGTGGGAGTCCAAGCTGACGCAATAAGTCATGAAGATGTCATCTTGGGGAATATGATCATATCCAGGTTGAATTCATTCTGTGACCAAAAAACGCCGACCAGTGAAAATCTGCGGCGCATGTCGTGGTTTGGCCACCAGGGGGCAGTATAACACTATCATGCAGACACAGTCGGCGCCTTTCACAGCTAAAAATAATGATCAAATGAAATAATATGGAATCAAATCAAATAAATGAATCAGTCACTTCATTAAAGGTGCTTTTTTTTCTTTTGCAGACGGTCAAGAATATAAGTGGGGGAATTTAATCAAACACATTGCAACAATTTATGCAACGTGCTGAGGAAAAAAACCAAAAACAATTGTGACAATTTTTGATGTCATCAGAAGAGCAGTAGGGAAGGCCCAATTTGGCTCACTTGGGGGGGTTACCAGATTGACTTGGCCCAGCGTCACCCTCCATATCGCAACCAGTCAACTGGGAGAAATGGAAGGTTTTGGGGCTCATTTTGGGACTACTGAGCCGGCAATAATGGATGGACGAAAACACCCACGGCCGAGGATGATAGCGAGGTGTGTGATTGCTTCACGCCACCCGCTCGTGGCCCCACTCTTGTCCTCCACATTCCCGTGATCACCGCTGAACTTTGACCTCAAACCAGCCCCTCACACCACCCTTGGATGACACGTGGTCGGTCGGTGCTGTTGGGCGGGGAAAGGGTAAGCTGACTTTTTTTTTTTTTTTTTTAATTTCCTCCATCACGATAGACACACAAGAGAAAAAAACAAAACAATGACAACGTGAGGTTAGAGGATATAGACGAGATATAATCGTCAGCATATTATTTAGAACGAATGAATGATAACCGATACCTTGCGCAATAGAAATGAACTTGGCGCGTATTGGGGGTGCCGAGTACCTGGCAATTCGATCCCTATCACGATTCGATACAATACCGATTAATCCAGATGCAAATCTATAAGTTTGTTTCTGGTGTTTTGTGGTGTGTGCTGTATTTTGTGTTATTAATCTGATGTTTACTCTATTTATTTATCAATGTATTTATTTATTCACTCGCCTACTTCTTATTAATTTACTGATGTCAACTTTTATTTACTTGTCCACAAAAAATACTTGTATGCTCACTGATGTTTGTTTTGTTCTTGTTTTACTTATCTTATTCTTTACTGCATGACCGATTTCTATTTCATGTACAGCACGTTGTATACAGTAATGTTTATTTTTTAGTGCTTTCGAAATAAAGTTCAGTTGAAAGTTGTTTATTGTGATTTTTTTAAACTCAAATTTAGAAAATACTAATCAGTAAATAAATATGCAACATTGTAAGATTTGTATGAAAATGTATTTATCTGAAACTTCAGGTTTTTAAAAATGAGCCACAATTTAAAAAAAAAACAAAACAAAAAAAAAAAAAAAACACTGAAATAAAATATTAAGGCTTAATGTTCCAGAAATACACCATTCTTCCATGCTTAAAGTGTGAACCCTAAGCCTGTTTAATATTTCCATCAAAAATTGATGTTTGAAAATCAATTTGGCCACCTATTGAATCGATTTGAGAATTGTGCAGTGTAATATCACGATATATTGCTAAATCGATTTTTTTTTAAAGGGATACTTGACTCATTGAACAATTTTCAGCAGTGTAAAGTTCATATTTTGTCCAGAATGAATTTGATAACTTCATTATTTTTCATGTACAATGAATACCTTTAAAAAGTCATTTTCTACTTGCTGTCTGTTGACTGATAATGACATCACCTGTGCTGAGGAAGTAGGAAACGGCCAATCATGGCTCACCTGTTTTCTGGGTTTGGTCAGCAAACTGAGCCATAATTGGTCGTGACCTACTTCATCATCAGTCGACAGCAAGTAGAAAAATTACTTTTTAAAGGTAAACATGAAAAATAATGAAGTTACCACATTAATTGTAGACAAAATGTGAACTTTTTACTGCTGAAAATCCCTTTAACCCCCCTAGCGTATATGTTCAATGAAGTTTTGACACACATTCAACATTGTTGAATGGCAGACATAGAAGGAATTTGAGTTTGTTGTTACAGGTTGATGACGGTCTGTATTTCAAGTATAGTATCGCCGACGTCTTTTCAATTTCATTGTGTGCCATTCTTGCCGATTGGCCGCCTCATCGGCTGGCAAACGCACGGGTGTTATAATGTGGCCTTTGATCATCTCGTCTGCCAACAAGTGTTCACAATCGGCCGCCAATTCATTCATCGGCTTCCCCCTCGACGGCTGTTGGTCATCGGCGGCCAAAGTTGCGCTCCGGGTTTGAAGGTCGCCGCCGATCCCTGGACGGCCCGTGGAAATGGACGCTGTCAGGGAGCCAGCCAGGCTGCTCAACGAGCGTATAGGATGTTTCACTTTACATCCATCGAGGGAACGCTGACAAACGTGCACCCCAGCGCACCACACATGTCATCTTCTGTTACAAGATAGATGTGCATTTGGAGAGTAGTCAACGTTGGCCTTTGACCTACAAAAGCTCCGTTATGATAGACATTGATAGTCTAGCAGGGCTTTTCAAACATTTTGGCTCGAGACCAAGACACCACAACCCTCATTCAATATTGTCCATCCATTTCCTGAACCACTTATTCCTCACAAGGGTCGCGGCGGGGGTGCTAGCCCAGCTAGCATCGGGAAAGTAACTCATTGACTGGCAGCCACTTTGACTGTTTTACTGGATTTGGACTGATTTTGCAAGGACCACAGAATATTGTGTTCTAGTGCTATAAAAACATGGAAAACACCATAAGAAAGATTAGTCTTTTTTTTTTTTTTTTAGCAGGGAAAAAAAAAGTATATTTCTATCCGTTTCCGTTTTGCAGCAATTAGCATTAGAATATAGCCATGTTTCATCATTACCGACAAATCTGCTTAGAATTGTGGGGATTGGGGAAATCAGCTTTTTTTCAACATGGCCCTGGTTGATCACCTATACTTTGTTGCCACCTGCTGGGCGTTTTTGTAATAACTACCGTTTTTTTTTTTTTTTTACCCGCTCACTGCAGTTGAGAGGCTGCATCAAAGCCTTCTGTATGCTCTAGCATAGAAACCCCCCCAAAACAAAAAAAAACAAAACAAAAAACAAACAAACATACGTCTTTGAGACACTTGAAACATTTAAAATAGAACGTATTTATACGCTTTTTGGGAGCAAATGAGTTCAACATTGTTTGTTTTGCAAAGAGCTTCATATATGCCGACGGCAGTGCTTCTCAATTATTTTCTGTCATGCCCCCCCTAGTAAGAAGAAAACACCTCAACACCCCCCCCCCCCCCCCCCACACACACACACACACTCCCACGCGACTATAAATAGTATCATTTGTCTATAAAATTGTTATGAGCACACCTCTGCATAACACTGTATCCGTATTAATGTATAAGAGAATAAAAAAAAGAAAGAAATATGGACCAACTTACAACAAAGAATAGCTTTATTAACTGTAAAATAAAATTAAATCCTTAATTAAACTATAAACATTTTTTGACTGACCATGTCAAACCATATGATATGGAAAAATAAAATTACATAAAATCAATAAATAATAATGCATTCAATCTGATCACCAACATTAACTCAGGAGCACCATATTAAAACAAACAAACAAACAAACAAACAAACAAAAAAACTTTAACCTGCAAAACAAAAATATAATTTGTGCTGATTATTATTATTTTTTTTGCTGTGTGCAAAGCTCGCATTCTCAGTGCAAACAAAACCCCTACACCACCGAGCGAATGCTCCCTGCGCATATTCTTCTAATAATGAGAGCACCACTGCCCCCTAATGTAGTGGAGGTGCAATTGCACTTTATTCTAGGACAGTAAAAAACATTAAAATAAAAAAAACTAAAAAGCATGTTCCCCGAGGTCAAACGCGCCCCCCTTGATGGAGCCTCGCGTCCCCCTGGGGGGGCCCGCCCCACTATTTGAGAAGCACTGGGCTAAGGCAATTAGGCTGAGGACGTGTGCGCCAAACACCATTTTGTTAGCCATATAGCATTCGTTCGTAAACTACGGTAAAATGAAATATTTTCCAAGAAAAAAACAAACAAACAAACAAACATTTAACTTGCTCTAAATTCAAAAACAAAAGTCAAAATGAAATTAAAACTATAGTGAAAAATCCAAAACTACAACCCTGGTCAGCTCCAATTCAAAGTCAGAATTGCTATTGTTAGTTTTGATGGAGCGTTTCTGTCCGATTGTCATCTGGTGTTGAAAACTAGCGCTAGTCAAAGAACGATAAAATCGTTGCAACGGCCGTCAACCGTTTGGAGAACAGCACCCTGCTTGTAAAACTGCGCACCATAACAGCATAATTCCCCGCAAACAGACGCACGTCCGAGGGTAACGAGACAAGCAATTAACTTCCCCAAACTTTGCCGCCGGGGACGTGAGCACACCTGCTGTCCGCGCCACACCAAATGCCAAAAATCTCCGCTCTCGCTCGGCAGGCCCAAACACGACGAGAGATCAATCGATCATCCCGATGCTGACATTGACAAGCCGTCACGGCCCCGTGACACTCACGTCTGACGGCTCATCATATTGGCACCTGAAGCATTAAGATTTCATACGATTGTTATTTAAAAGCTCTTCTTCTAAAGACACATTATCTACTTCAACTAGAGTTGTTAACTTAGGATTTGCGTGGCCACCAGTGTTCTGTTTTCATCAATGGGAGTAGAAGCAAAAAACTGAAGCAGCCTCATGTTTGTCTGAATGACACCAGAAACAAAATTGAGGAAAAAAAAAAAAAAAAAAAAGACAACGGAAACTAAATTCACACAAACAAAAAAAGACACTGGAAACTAAATTGGGAGAAAAAAAAACGACAACGGAAACAAAAGTGAGAAAAAATGACACCGGAAACTAAATTAAGAATAAAAAATGACAGTTTAAACAAAATAAAAAAAAACAAAAAAAAAAAGCAAAAAAAAAACAACAAAAACAAAAAAAAAACAAAGGAAAAAAAAAAAAAAAAAAAAAAACGACACCGGAAACTAAATTGGGGTGGGATAAAGAAAGAAAGAAAAAAAAAAAATGACACCGGAATCTAAATTGGGGGGGGATTAAAGAAAGACAAAAAAATGACACAGGAAACAAAATTGAGAAAAAAAAAATTACACTGGAAAAGAAACTGAAGAGAAAAAAAAAAGACACTGGAACCAAAATTGAGAAGAAAAAAAGACAACAGAAACAAAATTGAAAAAAAAAAAAGAGAGGACACTGGAAACAAAATTAAGAATAGAAAATGACAAACAAAATAAAAAAAAACAACAACAAAAATGACACCGGGAACTATAT
This sequence comes from Festucalex cinctus, assembly GCF_051991245.1. NCBI lineage: Eukaryota > Metazoa > Chordata > Actinopteri > Syngnathiformes > Syngnathidae > Festucalex > Festucalex cinctus. The sequence continues at coordinate 3,546,899 of NC_135426.1, read as the reverse complement.
TGGGGGGGGGGGGGAGGAATAAAGAAATAAAAAAATGACACATGAAACAAAATTGAGAAAAAAAAATGAAAAATGACACTAGAAACGAAATAGGAAAAAAAAATAAAATACATAAAAAAAAAAAAAAAAAAAAAAAATATATATATATATATATATATATATATGACACCGGAAACAAAATTGAGAGAGAGAGGGAAAAAAAAAGACACCGGAATCAAAATTGAGAAAGGAAATGACACTGGAAGTGAAATTGGAATAAATAAATAAATAAATGACACCGGAAACAAAATTGGAAAAAAGAAAAAAGAAAAAGAAGAAGTGACTTTTGTGACTCTATTGGTTATTTATTTTTTATTTTTTGCATTTTTCTGGATACAGCCCTTAGTAGAAAAAACACCCCCGATTTCAGGTTGGGAGAGGTCGGTGTCATGTGTGGCAAGCATATCAAGCTCAGGCCGGCATGGAGAAGGTGTGGAGCGGGGCTAGCGGAGCATCAGATTGACGGCGTGTAGAAGGAAGTGCACTTTTCAAATGTCACCTTGGCAGGAAAGGAAGAATGGCTGCAAAGAGAAAATGTTTCAGGGGCAAACACAAACGTTTGACATTTGACAGTCATCAAATAAGTTTGAAATACATTTGCAGCTAATGCTAATACTAGCTAGCAATAAAAACAAGCAGAATTTTCACACAATTACGGCTGTATATCCAAATGCTCTCCGCACATGTTTTTGGGGAAAATGGCGGTCGCGTCATATCGCAGATCCCAGCCGGGCGTCCCGGCAGCCAGGACGCGCCATCCGTCGGCTGAAAAGGAGCTTTGACACATTTGCCCGGCGCACTTCAAAAACACATCAATCACCGCTGCTCTAAAATGTCAACGACCTTTTTCCATTTTCTTGCGCTGTTATGATATGGCGGCTTGCAGGACGCCAAGACCGCAGATCACATTTAAGGAAATTATTTATAAAAATGGAGCAGAACAGAACCCACAAGTTATATATATATATATATATATATATATATATATATATGCCCTGCGATTGGCTGGCAACCAGTCCAGGGTGTCACCTGCCTACTGCCCAGAGCCGGCTGAGATAGGCGCCAGCGCCCCCCGCGACCCTTGTGAGGAATAAGCGGTCAAGAAAATGGATGGATGGATATATATATATACATATATATTTATATATTAGTGCTGTCAAAGGATTAAAATTTTTTATCTGATTAATCACACTTTTTAATTTTGATTAATCATGATTAATCAGCAAAATTACTTGCGTATTCGCATAATATAAAATAAATACAAAATACCGTAATATTTTGACATTAACGCATTTTATTATCTGAATGTCATTTGCAAACATTGATTAAATGCATGTAGGCAATTGCATGCATGCGTGTATTGCTCAAAACGTAACAGCATCATATCAATTGGGTGCAATTCACTAATTATTAATTAATTAAACACAAATTACTTTTGTTTTATCTAAAGTCCTGTTGGGGTGTTTTTTAAAGCGAAATTTACCACCGAGTACACCAACTGGACTGGAGTCACCCTGCTCATTTTGGAACAACAGGCGGAGGAAATGCCGTGCATTGACCTCATCACTGACCTGCGTAGCCTTCAATGGAACCATCCGCGGTTACGTTCAAGGCTCAAGTGCGGTAAAAAAAAAATAGTGCGATTAATATGCGTTAATACGTGATTAATGCGACATTTTTCTGTGATTAATTAATCTATTAACGCTTTAACTTTGACAGCCCTAATATATATATATATATATATATATATATATATATATATATATATATATATACATACATATACACACACACATGTTCTTTAGATGCTATTAAAGACAGCAAATATAGTTGGGCAGACAGTCTGCTTGTCTCATAGTTTAAAAGCACATGGCAAATCTCGTAATCCTGTCATAATTGCATGGTGAGCCTTTCAGCTATATCCTCCAAGTCCAATCGCATTTCGCTGTATTGCTGTATATGTATTGCTTCCACCACCAAGAAGTTTTAAGGATTTCATCAGTTGTTTCCTAGGAAGCAAAAAAAACTACTTCAATATTGATTGTGTACGTCGTGACAAAATTTGAGATGGGGATCTGACGGTCCAGAGAGTCGATAAAATCAATCGAGAGATTGGCTTTGGCGGTAGATCTGTCGAAGAGTTTGAACAGAGTCACATCAGACCAAAGCAACAGAAAGATCTTCAGGACATAAAAACGGAGAAGCATGTTGTTGAGCCCTTTTAAAAATAGTGGCTCCATTTATCAGATCGGTTGAAAATTAGTTAGTGGTGGTCTGTGCCGTTCAAATAGTCTGCATGGGGGGGGCCTTTGTAAGAAAAATATTGGTGGCGGACTACCGCGGATCCGAATGACTCATGACCAGGAATTTTTTCATTTTAATTAGTTTTGATTTCCTTTTGAGTCATTGTTTTATTTTTTTTTATTTTTTTTATTTTTTATTTTTATTTTTTTCTCTTCAGGGTGGCTCTGTTAGTTTTGATTCATTTTAGTCATTTAATAAATGCGTAGTTTTAGTTTAGTTGTAGTTAGTTTCAGTATTAGTTTTAATTTAAAAAAAAATATGTATTGTGTGCAATATTGAATTTTTTATTTTTTTTTCTCTTCAGGGTGGCTCTGTTAGTTTTGATTCATTTTAGTCATTTAATAAATGCGTAGTTTTAGTTTAGTTGTAGTTAGTCACAGTATTAGTTTTAATTAAAAAAAAAATGTATTACTTGTGTGCAATATTGAAAAAAAAAAAAACAGCATGGGAGCGAGGTCATATTTTGGTGCTTTTCTATTGGCTGCTGCCAGATGATGTCACTTCTGTGTGACACAATTTCAAATGTCATTAATCCGGTTCATATAAAAATAAATCTAATAAAAATCACATTTAAACTCATCCCCAAAGGCTCATGCATTAAATTCATTACCAAAGACGAAAGCGAAGGACATTTTTGCTATATTTAAAGACAGTTTTAGTTAATTTTGTAAACATAAAATGTAGTTTTAGTTTTCGTTTTTAAAAAAGCATTTTCGTTTTTATTTGATTTCGTTAACGAAATTGTTTGTTGAAATTTAGTTTTTGTTTTTTCGTTAGTTTTAGTAAACTAAAATAACCTTGATCCTCACATAATTAGACTATAGCTACGCTACATGTATTTCTCGTAAGTTTCAGAGTTTTCTCACAAATTTGCCACTTTCTAAACTCACAAATGTATGATTTTTTTGGTCTCGCAAATTTGTTTTAGTGAACTAAAATAACCTTGCTCGTGACTTCACATGATGACTTCAGACTGTCACACTTGAACAAATGTTTATCTCAAATGAGGAGGTGATGGACACAGCAGGCGGCGAGTGCATTGTCCACCAAGACTGGCGAGGGAAGATACTGTCATTGGGTGAGAAAATACAGTCAAACCTCGGTTTTCGAACGCTTCTGTTCTCAACCAAATCGGTTTTAAACCAGAAAATTTGAGAATTTTATGTCTCAGAACTCGTCCAAAAATTCGGCTCTCAACCAAACTGAAAAAAGCCGAGCGTACCTGAACGCGACTCACTCGGGAGCCGAGCTAACTCGAATGCCCAGGAGGCTTCCTCCGTAGCACATTCGTGTTCAAAGTTCGTTTGGACCAGACCTGTTCATTGTTATTTACGCAAATCTTTTGTTTAGTTTTGCATCGTCTATTAGCCCCTAATCATGGGTCCAAAGAAAGCAAGTGCAAGTGGTAAAGCTGGTGAAGAAAAGAGGAATGTAGTGCGCAGAACTATTGAATTTAAAAAAGAAATGTTTGCATTTTGTTTTGTTTTTCATCATTTTAGATAGCATATCTAAATAAAACAGTGTCTATTTCTACCCTTTTATATTTATGGTAAACAGTATGCAGTGCAGTTTAGGGTGTAAAATAATAATAAAAAAAAATAATAAAAAAAAATAACTTGGATAAAGTTTTTTTTAGACTTGGAACAGATTAAAATTATTTACATTAATTAAAATGGGAAAAAATGTTTCAGATTTCAAACAAATCACTTTTAGAACAGCCTTCTGGAACGGATTATGTTCGAAAACCGAGGTTTGTACCAAAAAAAAAAAAAAGCCGATTTTGCCGCTGAGCGATAAAGTGGAAATTTAAGCTTGGACTGATCCACTCATCTAATAGAGGACGGCGGGCAAAGGCACAGAGATACACAGGAGGCGGAGTCAATGACACAAAAATGTGCAGACATGCAAATGAGACATTGGCCAGCCGCACGCTTGCGTGTCTATCGGGTTGCGATTAGGAGGTAGACGGGCGGGTGGGCGGCCCAGATTAGCATCAGAGCCCCAAGGAAGGAAGGCTGAAGTCGGGCAAAGTCGCTCGCACCTGTGCAATGCCTGGGGGGGGCGGGGCGGTAGGCGAAGCATACGGAATGACTTGCGCCACATTCAATCTCACGCACGCACGCCTTGAAAAAGAATGTCCAAATTGGAAAAAACAATCAAATTGGGGAGATTAGACTTTCTCCAAGCTCATCACAATTCTGCTCCCAGCAGACATAAGCATTTATTTATTTTTTTTCAACAAATGCCGCCTGTAAAAGTGCTAACCTTGACGCCGGGGGCCTCCACAACAACGTTGCGCATTGGAAGCCCTCGGGCACGGCGCCCACTCGCTTCATCAAGTCTGCTGAAATGGCGGCAAGCGTCTTTCGCATTCACACTTCAGTGCACTCAAGTCGTATGCTCGCACTCCCTTTTCGTTTTGCTACGTAGCAAGTAAGAATTGCTCCTGCACTTGGCACACTTGAAAAACAGTTGGGTCAAAAGTAACCCAATTAGGGATCAAAAATGGACCGATCCACTTTATGGGTCAATTTTTGCCGGGTTGTTTTCTACAAAATGACCCAATATTTTTTTTTTAACCAAATAAAGGATCTGACTAATATTTATGAGTTGTTTAAAACACTAAAAGAGCCTTTTCTTGACTCAAAGTAGAGGATCGGTCCATTTTTGAGTGCCCATAGTTGGGTTATTTTTGACCCAACTGTTCTTCGAGTGCAGGGCAACACATGGAGTTCGGACGTTGATTCCCCATCACTCAACAATTAAAACAAACAGTGGTTTTCTTATGAAGGAACCCGGGGCAGCAGATACGGAACAGCAGAGGCCCCACAATTGAACCCTGTGGAACACCATAACTTCTGTTATACATGTCAACTCATATTGCACACGTTTCTTTTTTTTTTTTTTGCTCAACATCGTTAGTTGGGGTGTTAAAAAAAAATTGATTCGGCAATATCTCGCGATATTACAGCGCACAATTCTCGAATCAATTCAATAGGCGGATGAATAGATTTTTAAACATTAATTTTTTATGTAAATATTCAACAAAACGTCTTAGGGTTCACACTCATATGAATGTCATATTAATGCAGTGCTTCTCAAATAGTGGGGTGGGCCCCCCCAGGGGGGCGTGGGGCTCCATCAAGGGGGGCGCGTTTGACTTTGGGGAACATGCTTTTTTATTTTTATTTTTATTTTTTAATTTTTTTTTACTGTCCTAGAATAAAGTGCAATTGCACCTCCACTACATTAGGGGACAGTGGCGCTCTCATTATTGGCAGAGTGTGCGCAGGGAGCATTCGCTCGGTGGTGTAGGGGTTTTGTTTGAACTGAGCATGCACGCTTTGCACACAACAAAAAAAATCAGCACAAATTATTTTGTATATTTTTGTTTTGCAGGTAATTTTTTTTTTAATATGGTGCTCCTGAGTTAATGTTGGTGATCAGTTTGAATGCATTATTATTTATTGATTTTATGTAATTTTATTTTTCTGTATCATATGGTTTGACATGGTCAGTCAAAAAATGTTTATAGTTTAATTAAGGATTTAATTTTATTTTTGAATTTCAGATGCACTTTAAATCTTTTCTGTTACAGTTAATAAAGCTATTATTTGTTGTAAGTTGGTCCATATTTATTTCTTTTTTTAAATTCTCTTATATGTTAATACAGGTACAGTGTTATGCAGAGGTGTGCTTATAACAATTTTATAGACAAATGATACTATCTATAGTCGCGGGGGGAGGGGGCGCGAGATGTTTTCTTCTTACTGGGGTGGGCATGACAGAAAATAATTGAGAAGCACTGTATTAATGGAGCATTAAACCTTAATATTTTATTTCAGTGCCGTTCAAACATGAAACAGATTGCAACAGATAGTTTGTTAAATACAGTAGCTCAAGAAGTTTCAGATAAATAAATACATTATCATACAAATTTTAAAGTGTACATGTACAAGTTTACTAATTAGTATTTTCTAAATTTGAGTAAAAAAAAAAAAAAGCAACAATGGACTAAATTCATATCGGAATTAATCGGTATCGAATTGTGACCTATGAATCATGATACGAATCAAATTGTTAAGTGCTAGGCAATTCACATCCCTGATACACAGTAGTTGATAGCTCTCCTTGCTCACATTGGGGGGCATTACAATACTTTATCAGCTCCATTTTTTCCCCGCCACTTCACTCAATAATTCCATCTCCAAAACAGGAAGTACAAGTCAAATCTCAAAACTGGAAGGGATGCTAATGAAAGGTTGTTGGGGAGCCGTGCGGGGCTTATCCCGCCCCGGCCAGCGTTATGAGCTTTAATTGCTCATGTGCCATTTACATGATTAACACCCAGGCCGAGGCCCGCCATCTAAAAGCACTCGTTACTCTTGGCAATTCATTAAAAAGCGCAGCGTGGAGTCTAATGAAAAGAAAATGTGTGCATACTATCGTGGAGTTAATGTCCAGAGATCATATTCGCCACGATTCAATTCACTGATTATCCATCACGTTCACTGCCGCCGCAGCTCGGAGGCAGTTGCGCTGCCGTTTTATGGGCCCAATTCTCCCATGGGTAAAAAGGAACCATTTCCGCTTGGCATAATAATGCAAATGACTTTATTTAATGAATATCCAAGAGGTATGGGGAAAGGCTGGTGGGCGTACAGGAGATTAGCTTCGACATTTTGGTAGGACACGTATGGAAGGGTATGGGTACCTCATGATACCATACGATAGGGGTGTTAAAAAAATCGATTCGGCGATATATCGCGATACTACATCGCGCGATTCTCGAATCGTTTCATTAATCGGCAAAATCGATTTTTGTTTTTGTTTTGTTTTTTGTTTTTTTTGTTTTTTTAGGATTCACACCTTAAGCATGGAAGAATGTTATCTGAACGGAACATTAAGCCTGAATATTTTATTTCAATGCTGTTCAAACATGAAACAAATTACAACCTCTATAAGACTGAAATTTCAGATAAATAAATAATACATTTTCATATAAATCTTACACTCTACAAGCTTACTGATTAGTATTTTCTAAATTTGAATGAAAAAAAATCGCAGCAATCGACTTATAAATTCGTATCGGGATTAATCGGTATCAAATCGAATCGTGACCTGTGAATCGTGATACGAATCGAATCGTCAGGTACTAGGCAATTCACACCCCTACCATACGATAATGCCATACAAGGCTCACCATAACAATTATCTCACGATATGACCATACCGCCATTATCGATATTATTGGTCAGGTCATAAGTCCACGATAATTGACGATAAAACTACTCAAGGCATAAACTGATGTTTCTTTTTGTTCCATCATTGAAACGCAATATTCAAACAGGTGTCCACTTCACAACGAGCACTTTTAAACTTTTAATTTGTGTGCTTCAAAAAGTGGAAACATAAAATATGTTTTAAGATGTCAAAATTGAAGATATAATACACATTTTTCATAGAAATGCGAAACAGAATCGGTTGCTGGACAGATAAATGTCTAGCACAAATCAAAGTCAGCTGATGAGTCTTCTTCGCCTGACTTGCATAAATTTCCCTGCCACTCTTATGAGGTGCTCCCCCTAGTGGCCCACCAAGAAATTGTTCCAGAAGTCATGACCAATGGAGCCGTTATAAGTGGCTGTATATTAATTACAAATATCGCCATACTTGCGCAGTAAGCGTATCGCTAATCTATCGGGAGACAAAGTATCACGATTTATCGGCATATCGTCACACTCCTGCGTGGGACACACGTAGGATTCGTTTTGTTTTGTATGCTTTCTTGAACGGAGTTTCCGGTTCGATTTCGAAGTGTTCGGGCGACAACGCTAAGGCCTGGCAGAGTGTTTTTTATTTTATTTTTTATTTTTTTTTTTTTTACCAAGGCTTTGGCTTTGGATGTCACCTCAGATCACTTCTAACAGCAAATTGGATTTTCTCAAAATATGACAAATATTCAGTGGTGAACAATTAGTTAGAGAGCAATTCTTCAGAGAAACTTCAGGCTATTTAACTCATTTGCTCTCAAAAACGTATAAATACATTCTATTTTAAATGTTTTAAGTGCCCCAAAGACATATTTATATGTGTTTTATGCTAGAGCGCACAGAAGGCTTTGATGCAGCCAGAAATGGTAGTTATTATACAAACGGCCAGCATGTGGCAGCAGAGCAATGGAAATCAACCAGGGCCATGTTGTAAAAAAGTTCATTTATTGACAATTCTAAATAGATTCGTAAATAATGCTGAAACTTAGATATATTCTAATGCTCATTGCTGCAAAACGGAAACAGATACAAATATACTTTTTTTTTTTCTAATGAAAGAAAAAGACTTTAATCTTTCTTTAGCAATAGAAGACAATATTCTGTGGGACTTGCAAAATCTGCCAAAATCCAGTAAAACAGACGGGAGTGAAAGGGATTGCTTCTGTGAAAATGGCTGCCAGTCAATGAGTTCATGCCAAGTCCACTTGAAGCTGACTGTCCAACTAACAAGAATCACAAGTTGTCTATTTAAAGCAACCACACAAACTGTAGCTTTGCCTTCGGAAAAGGAAATCCACTCACAACATCTCATTTACTCAATTCCACTTGACATTAGTGTGTGCGTGTTTGCTTATTTCAGCGTGTACGATTTTTCAGTTCCATCCGCAGCAACTAAAGGTGAGGCCCGGGCGCCCCGAGGACCCCAATTACCAAGACGCTTCCTTATCTGGGCCCGTTCTCGACCCACGCGCACTGTCAACAATCGTCAGCCATTAATGAATTCACCCGCATTCTTTTCCAGGTTTAATGGCCCGAGACTTGGAGTGAGGCTCTATCTCAAGACAGAAACGAACCAGACCTGGGACAATCGCACTTCAAAAAGCAAATATGAAAAGAATGCGCATATTCTTGTTCCCTGCATCACCGAACACTTTTTTTTTTCTCCCAGCGAGCAAATGCAATTCAAATTCAACATCGATAAGGGATGTTTTGGGTAGGGGTGGGAATCTCTGACATGAGGCCGATTCGATATGTATCTCGATACACAAGTTGCGATTCGATTGAAAAACGATTATCTTTCAGAACAGAACGGTTCGATACGGTTCGATTAAGTTTGGGAACGATACAATTTTCAATTCGATACGATTAATTTCAATATTCAAAACTTATAGTGACATTTGTTGGTTGTAAACATTAATCTTAAAACACCACAAATTTTTACAGTATCTACAAATGTGTAAAAAAAAAAAAAGAACAACAATGTCTTCTATATTTTTATATATTGAATCAATTATTTAAATGGACCGGAACAAAGGGCTGGGCGATATGACTGAAAAATGTTTAAATATTTATTAGTTGTTATTGACAGTTATAATTGTTTTTTTTTTGTTTTTTTGTTTTTTTATTCAAAATCAGGATCAGGAAACCAAAAGGCTGATAATTCAATTTGAAATATAAATATTTAACCTTTAAAAAGACACCAACACAATTAAACAGAATATGTCCACATTGTGAAGTATTTCAGAAACATAAATGTAAGACATGAAATAAACCTACCGTCCAGCCAAAAGAAATATGAAGCCACCTTATGGAACAATAAATCTATCAAACACATTTTAACAACTTAATATATCCAAAAATATTTCCAAAAGTGCCCTAACCTTTTTATCAACAATTTTTGTTTTTAACAATTTTTGTTTTTCTTTTCCATCACATTAATTTTTGGTTAATGTATGACATCGTTTTTGTTTTTTTAATCTGAGACACGATGATGACCACGGAATCACTACTGTTTGTTTTGTTTTTTGGGCTGTCGTTCATTTTGAGTTTGATGACGTAATCGCGGGCACGTCTCAGTTCTCCTATCTGCTGCTCATGCTAGTTGTAGACATTGACAGGGAGCCACAAACTGAGAAATGAGATACTTGCAGTGTGCTTTTAGCATAGCTGGTGTGTTGGCTGTGGGACATACCTGTGTCGTTTGAATCCATGCATTGGATCGTCACGGGAGTTATTCTTTTTGGCTCGCGCGCAGTACCAACGCCGGCCCGGGACATACAAGTGCACAGAGAGGACTCGATAGCCATGGGAAATATCGAGATGTACGGCACCGGCTTCTGCTAACTGTCTCCATTTTAATGTTGTCACTCGTTGTGCACGACTGCGCGCGAGCGCGCGTGCCGTGTTGCGAGCACGGCGTTGACGGTAGGCGCCCACCCCCCCCCAAAAAAGGTGCGTAACGTCTTTGCATTATGTTTACAACATCCGGGGAATGAAGCGTCTCTGAGCGCTACTTTGCTAGCTCTCTGTAAACAGGGAAGTAGCTTGAATAGTGATGCTACTGAAATGTAAACAAAACAAGTAGAGCACGGCGCAGAACTCTTGCTATTGTTATGAAAACCATAAAGCCTCACTCGCAACCGATTCACAGCAACGCGATATCCGGTCCACAGCTTTACAAGCAATGTATCTAAGGATTCCCGGCGGATTTTGTATCGGTTGACAAGTCTTCTACCGATACGGCCGTTTAGCTCCCCTTGACGACCGATGGTTCGGTCGAATCGTTTTTTTGCCCCACCCCTAGTTTTGGGCTTCTTTTTTTTTTTTTTTTTTTTTTTGACAGATTGTGTAAGGAAAGAAGCCGTCTTAAAACGAGCTTTGAGCATCATAAAGTGTGTCAGAATAAAACGCTCGCAAGGATTAATCTTAATTACTTCCCCGTCCGTCATTCCAAACAAAAGCCAAGGCATTCTTATTAGACCTCAATTTTTAATCCCGCTACTTGGAATTGGATAATGGACAAGAGGTGCGACTTGATGTGTTGGTTCAACAGTAGAAGAGAGATTTGATGTTACGTTATGGAGTGAGTCCTCACCAGAAAGTTCTACAAGGGGCAGAAGATTGATTATAGGCCAGGCCGATTATCGGCGCCAATATTCGGCATTTTGACCAATATTGCTTTGGGCTAGTGCTGTCACTATCGATTATTTGTAGAATCGATTAATCTATAGATTATTCAATTAATTATTTAACTAATCGGATTCATTTTAATTTTGCATCAAAATGTATTAAAAAAGCATTTTTTTTTCCTGATTAGTATTTATTAGCCGGTGATTGATGTTTACTTTGTATTTTGTATTCGTATAGTGATTCAATAAAAGAGGGATATGTTGTACTATGTTACCGCTGGTTTGGCCAATATTTTCCAAAGTAAAAACAGATGTTTGCAAATGTCTTATTTTCATTAAACACAGAAGATAATCAGTCTTTTTTTTTTTTTTTTTTTTCATTTCGGTGGACAGAAATCAATGAACAATTACTGTTGATATGCTGAAATCAGAGGAGTTGGACAATTTGAAATAAAAAAAAAATGGCTCCACACGATTACTCGATTGTTAAAATAGTTGATTATTTTTATAACCAATTACTTGTCAATTAATTAATTAATTTTGATAGCCCTACTATGGGCCTTTTTTTAAGAACTCGAAACTGCAATTTTTTGTTTTAGTTTGAAAGTAAAACAAAGATGCATAAAAAAGTACATTTGAGATATTTTTACATTATACAATATTGGATTCTTTTAGAAAAAAAACAACTCGGATCTATCCGACTCCCGACCATCCTCGATTGCAGCATAACTGCCTACGAGCTGTACATGTCTTATCTGTACGCATACCGTATAGTTGATACAGTCGTCTGCTTGCAAGGTGTGAGTAACAAGATGGCCACCCTGTGACTTCAACGGCAGTAGGGAATGTGTAACTCCCTCTCGAGGCAAGACAAACTCAAGTAGCTTTCTTTGACTGGTTTAATGAAGCGTCTCTCCATCTGACCGTGAAAACTGTACAGAAATAATAATACAGTACACTGAACAAAACGTATGGCTACACAATAGCTAATAAATTCACACAGTGAAGGGAAAACAAAATACCTCGTTGGCTGCTGCCACAAAAGAGGGAATTAAAAGGTCTTGAAATCTTGAAGTCCGTGTGTCCTTAACATAAATTGAACTGTACTGACCATGCGGTCACGCCAGCTGCATCGTTCCTTTTCCTCTTGAATGACCCGGAAGTACAACCCCGGAAACGAAAGTGCGCGCTCCAAAATAACGCGAGACCTTGTATGCATCCAAAAATAAAGCAAATCTACATCTTCAATTATTGATGCTCAAAACAAACATACATTTACGTAAATGAACTTAACATTTTAAACACCAGAATGAATAATAATGAAATCAAACTGTGGATACACTTACAGAATGGATTAGCATTAAGGTGTTAAGAATTTGTGGCCATGAGCAGGGAAAGTTGGAATGGTTTGAATTGGTGAATAAATGAAGAAATTACAGCAGGAAAGCCAAAAAGGGGTAGGGCTTGAAGAATCAAGTAAGGCTTCCAGCCTTCACACAACTAGCCACCAGAGGGTGCCAGAACTGCACAAATGGAAATCAACCTGACATTTTATTTCTTTATTTTTTGTTATCAAATGTGCTGCTTTTAATGTCATGACATGACGACGACGATATATCGTGGCAGTTTTAATATGGCAATGTTGCAGTTATCATTACATCCCAATACAAGCATGTGATGATGTGAAGGAAAAGGACGAAGATACCATGGAAGAGCTCATAATGGATTTCTATGAGGGCTTTTTCTTTTCCTCTCCTTCCAGGTGAATGCTATCACGCCGTCACCCTTAATCATGTGTTGAATTGGCCCCCCCCCAAAAAAAAGAAGCAGGAAAGCGCTTCAGCCGCGATTGCGAATCGACCGCTCGGGGGAGTCAACCTATTGCTACGCTGCAGACTTTGGACTGAAGGTGCAATTGACAGAGGCTCTAATTACACTGATGGCTAGGTGGGAAAAGAGAACAAAAAAACAAACAAAACAAAACAAAAAAAACAGGACAGGATAACAAGAGAAAGCGTCGGAGGTGAAAGTCTCGGCCTCGGCGTGGCCGGCCGACTGGGAGGAGGGATAATTGTTTCGTCAAGGGTGTGATTGCAATCACCTCCCTTAATCCACATCCACAAAGCGTGCACACACCTTTTTGACGGGTCTCCCCTCTGCTGCCTTTCTGGCTCAGTTCACACTTTCATCGCCAAATAAAAGCGAACGCATCTTTATGATTCATGGGACGAACAGACGCATTTTCTGGGAACGACATCGGCTGGCTCGATCCACTCGACTGGAAACAACGTCAGTGGGCTCTCGGGTGTCGTATGAAGCTCCCAATACCGAAAGCGATACAAGACTTATAACTCATTTTCCAGTATTGGATTGTGTACAAAGAATAAAATATCCCTGGCATCTTATTTCCTAAATTTTCTTTTAAACCAATTAAGTACCAAAATACGAACATACCGTGGCGAACACCATGATCCTGGTCACGTGATCGTAATGACGTTGCCGTGCGTAAAACAGAAGCCGTCTTCGCTCATTTTAATGGGAGTTTGATCATGGGCAAGAAAAAGACATTCAAATACTGCACCAATTCTGTCCAAGTCCTCAACATGTCCGTTTTCATGTCTTTTCATGTTTCAGGGTTGGCTGCTCCTAATGTGAGCTAAAGCGTGCTTAGCACACGACATGTAGCTTAGCCTAGCAGAGTTAAAAGTCACCCGGATGTTTACCGTCCACTTCGACTCAGCCGGTGGCGGGATCTGCCGGTTTCATCCGGCTTTCGGTTGGAAACAAATCTTTTGCTTTTCTTCCTTGGCTGTACTGCTTTTGAAGAAGTGCTTCTTTGCTGTAAGGCGTAATTCCACCTTTGATGTCCGCCATGGGATGCAAGAATTCCTCGTGAGTGTCTGATGTCATTCAACGTGTATTTTACGCACGCGATACGTCACGATGATCACGTGACTGCCCAAAATGCCCGACACAGTACTTAACACCAAAAATATTCATAAAAAGTACTATAAAATCATAATCGCTCTACATAAATTGACTATTTTTTTTTCCAGGGAAGAGTTGAAATGAACCATTTCACAGAATAGATGGTCAGTTTTTCATAAGTCTTGTGTTCCTTGAAGTGTTTCAGAGAGCAGCTTTACTGGGATTTCTCTGCCTTTGAAAAAATCCATTCCAGCAGGAATTGCAGATAATAGTGAAGAAGCGAAGGACTCGGGCTGGTGACAGGTGATGCAGCAGGTAAGTTTATCCATTTACTACACATTAGTTGTTATCGATCGGGCGTGTCGGCGCTTCTGCCATCAGTTTACGCGCTCCACAGGAGGACGCGAGGCAGAAAGGACTGTTTGTCAGATTGGAGAAAGAAGAGGCACTCTGCAATTGGGAAGCCCGTGTTGCACCAAATCGGAACTGATGGACCAGAGGTGACACGGGGACCGAGACACTTAACGGGCACTAATGCCTGGACCAGATTACCAGTCTCATCCGGTCCAGGAAAAGCCACTGGGAAACCTGATGGCTTGAAAGCAACATTTTCACAACGATGAGCTATTTGATCTCATTTGATTTAAGAATAATCTTAGGCCCCGTTTACACGGAAGCAAAGCCCGTTTCGTTCCCCAAACAAACCTTGTACAGACAGAACCGTCTCAAGACAAGCGAGTGTCCAAAAGAAGACGCCGAGGGTGTTTAAAAGCTGTAATGTATATATCAAGTCTGGAGTGGCACTTAGCGCTGCCACAGGGAGGTAACGGAAAGCGTAGAAGAAGAATCAGCGAAGACGACAAACCACAGATCTGAATTTTCGGAGTTTTGAAGCTGCGAGGCCGCCATATTACTCCTTCCAAGAAACATTTCTCAGTATACGATCCTATACATTTACACTATTGAAATTAGAGAACATTTGAGACAGTACTTAGCGGAAACAACAAGAAGAAAGAAAGAAAGAAAGAAAGAAAGAAAGAAAAGGGGGTCTTCAAAGTAGTTTAAACAGTAGTCTGCTCACGAGATGGGAGGACTAAGATGGCTGCCCTGTTGCTTCAATGGCTTGCATGGGCGCGTATGGACTATCGGCTATCCAGTCATATATATACAGATCAGTGAGACGAACACAGGAGAAGTGACGATGCTGGGTGATTCAAGTACAACAACATTACACAAAACATTTTGCTGTAAAAACAAACAAGCTACAAGTAGGGCCCGACGGATATGCTTTTCTTGAGGCTGAGGCCCTAGTTTTTCACACATTGGGAAGAATTTGTGCCTTTGCGTAGTGTCATCTCACCTTTGGGTATGTGTTCTCACAAGATTTGTGTGTGGATATTCGTTATTTGAAGGAAAAAGAATCCCGAAGTCGATGCTAACTTAGCTGTTAGCATTTGCTAACTTCCTGTTAGCGCTAGGCTAGCAATGTTTTAGTTAGTATCTCTGGGAGTTACAGTTCTATGATAACAGAAACGACAGTGATTCTAGTCTGCTCATCACACCGCTGTCCCCGGCCTCACATCTTTTGATTGTGAATGGTTGGGGGGGGGGGGGGGGGGGGGGGCGGAGTAGCAAGGACTGCAATGAGGTGAGAAGGAATTGAGAAAAGAAAAGAGGAAGGGAAACTTGGTAAGATATAAGCTTGATGTAGCTTGTCAGATCTTATCAAAATTGAGTTTACACAGGTCAGGATAATCTAATCCTGATCCAGATTGGCAGTCATTTCAAGTTAACATCCACATGAAGACATAGAAGCATTCATGTTTCATCTGGATTGCATCCAGATTTCACTTTTTGGCAGCCGTTTAATTCAAAAACAGAAAATCCAGCTAAGATTGCTGTCAAATATCATCAGATCATTTTGTCAATTTTTTTTTTGTGTGTATATGCCGGATCCTGTTTCATTTTGTTCCTGGAGGAAATTCAGGATCTGTATGAAACTTTGCTAGATCAGTGACTTTTCCTTCCCTCTTTGTGAGCAGACTTACTTTGAGCTCACTTCATCATCTGATGCCGAGAAGCCATCACGGTCTTGTTTCCATTTAGGCTCAGTGTCAGTGATTAATGTAATCAGCGGCGCGGCGTCCCACCTCCAAATGAGTTTGAGATTGACAGTCCGGTTTATTAGACTCTGTGTGGACTGATGGCGCCTAATTAAAACTGTCGCCACGGTAGCCTTCATAACGCAAGAGAAGAAGAAGAAGACACCCTGTTGTTGTGCTACACGTCAGTTTCGGTTTCACTTACGCTCACACACAACACACCGAGAAATGCGATGATGAATATGGCAGCTGAGGATTGGGAAAGGTTGAAGACTCATTATTATTATTATTATTATGCTTGAAAAGTCGCCAGGTCTCCTCTTGATTTCTTATTCTTCTAAAAATCGTGACGGATTTCACGCCTGTGATCCCAGCGTATGCAAGCTTGTGATGTCTGCGAATGCTAATTGGAGACAAATTCTCGCTAATGCGATGCGTAGGTGTGATGATGCCCGTTAGAGAGGGTTTAATAATGGCTCAGGTTGATTTCACAGCGCGTGTCACATTATACTGATCCGAGAATATCTGCTGGCGGTGGAAGCAATGCACGTATTTGTCTGTACGTTTCTGACAAGAGGCAGCAAGAGTCTGAGTCACACGAAAGCCCGTTTCAGTTGTACCCCGCACAAGTTTCTTACCGTTTGGGCAGTTGGTCCACACGGCAGCAGCGCAGTTTCGGAGCTTGAAACCAATCGCTTTTGGAACGAACGGAAATATTTTGAAACACGCCCGCTACCTTCCAATGCGGACAGGATCAGGATCTGTAACCTTCCACTGTAAGTGGGATATTCCTGCAGTAATGATGTCATTCTCGTGTGATTACCAGTCTATCAACAACGGCAGATAGCCATGTCATTGTTGTAGTTTTGCGCAACCTCCTTAGTAAGGCCCGACCAATTAATCGGCCGACGATTATAATCGGCCGATTATTGGCCTTCAAACATCAGTCAAATCAATCAGCCAAATGGGCCAAATGGCCAATGATTTTCCCCTTAAAACGTTAGCGAAGAAAACCGAAGTTTGTTTATGAAAATACCCTGAATGCACCATTTTGCTTGCGTAGCATTAGCAACTAGCAAGTGTGTAGTGTATGTTATTCTGTTGTCCCTAAGCATCCTTTAAGTTATTTAATGACACCCCAGTTGGAGTTAACTGTAAAACTAAACACACATCATTAAGAATTACATCCACTATATATTTAAGTACAAAACATGCTTCGTTTTTAAAGTAACGCATTTACGATACACGTTTGTGTATGATATTCAGCATATTTGTCAATGTCAAACTACTACTCATTTTAAATTATGCAAGTAATTAACTGATTAGAAAAAGAGGAGGATGAGAGTGCACAGTTGATCAAAAAAGGTTGAAGGCGTCCTCATAACATAAAATGTCGAAAGAATTAACACAAAAGAGGTGCTTGTGAAATTTGGCGGGTCAAAACATGTTCATAAAATGCCTTTTTAAATTAAGTGATTAATCAAAATTCTAAGATGTGATTAATCTGATTAAAAAAAAAAAAATCATTTGACAGCTCTAGAAATTACGCTATTTCATTAAAATGGGGCTGAAATTGAAATCCACTCAAACTCTACCTTGATCCAGGTAAAAAATGCATATTGTTCCTTAATGTATGATATGTTAAGTAAAAGACAGAAATTGTTTCCGAGCTTTGTCACTCTTCAGAGGCAATGTTTGTGTGTGTGGCGCATAATTGGCTGCTTTTGCAAATGCAAAGGAGAGCCCGGTGAATGTTGATCACCTTTTTTTGTCTCATGTCTAACTTGTCAGTGCCAATCATTGTTTGGCCGCTCCCTTCATTTTCCCCGCCATTATCTTCTTCTTCCACCCCGCAAACCATTATTCATTCCTGCGCACTCGCTTTTACTGCTGACAGATTGACGAGCGTTTTCAATTAAGTGCTCTATTTATTTCTTTTTTTACGGCAGGCGTCGTGTCGCTGGAAGTTGTGTACTTTTTTTGGGAAAAAAAAAAAAAGCTGGCGAGCGTCGTGGCCGGCGAACATGCTGGAGGTGTGGGAGTGCTCCTGCCCACACGCACACCGCCTAAAGTCAGTGACAGTCAAACGTGGTCAGCTCACATTCACGTTCTGGCCTAAGCGCACCAGTGATAATTCCGTCGACGAAAAATTTCCATCATGGAAATTTTTTTTTCAGATGAAAATGAAACGAAAACTAAAATAGAAGCCATTCATTGAGACAAAAACAACTATAATTGACTGACAATTTGGTCAATGACAAAAAGGAAAATGAAAACAACACAGTGAGGAAAATTCACACAATCCAATCAGAAGGAAGGAAACCCGGGTTGGAGAAAAGAACCGCTCAGAAACTCTTCAGCGTTCACTGCACTTTATTTCATGTTCAAACATGTTTACATTTGTTTTGCAGCTGTAAGATTATTCTCACTTTTTGCACTTTTTTTTTTTATTTCGGCGAAAACTAAGTTATATTATTGTCAGTTCAACATGTTTCATTGAAACAATTAATCAAGACACCGTTGTATTAAATATGTCTTGCATTGTAAACTTTATTTACAAATAGGTGTTATAAATTTCTGTATAAAAGTTTAAATGCATGCTGAATGAAAATATTGACTAAACTGTCAATTTAGTCGACTAAAATTGCTCTTTTGTTTCGTTGACTAAAATTGGACTAAAACTAAAATACAATCAGATGACTAAATTATGACTAAAACTAATAAATTTTCGTCAAAAGACTAAAACTAAATTCTAATTTCTTGTCAAAATGGTGTAAATGCCATGGAAGAGGCGGGACTTCCGATTTCTGTGTTTTTGGACATCAGCTTTGATTCCGGTTCCGGTTCGCGACGTGTGGGTCGCGTCCCAATACTTGTGCTTTCAACTTTGTGCCGCTCGGTTGCGCATTCCCGTTGACGGGTGCGAGGGTGTAGTGTATCTGTCAGTTGTCTGAAGCACTTCAGAGAGCTGAGACGCCCTGCGCGCTCATGCCCATCGACGGGAGCACGCGGTTGGGGATGCGAGTGTTGGAACGCGGCCCACACGTCGCAACCCGGAACCGGAATCAAAGCTGATGTGCAAAACCACGGAAGTCAGAAGTCCCGCCTCTTCCGTGGCATACCCCATTAACACTGGTGACAGGGCCCCCCCAGCATCCTCTTTGAATTATGGAGGTACGTGAAATATGAAGAGTCGCCCCTTGAAAAATCAACACTTCACGCTCAGATTGGATTTCTATTGACACTACGCAGTGAACGTCAATGTCCCAAGGTGCTAGTTTTTTGCCAGCCATGTCTATAGCATTGGGGCGCGTTATCAGTTGCACGCAGGCCTTGGAGCAGTACGATGCTATCACGGGGCGCGCTAACTGCTGTGTTAAGCTTTAATGAGGACTAGATTATGATGCAAAGCGCATAGCATGCCCACACGCAGACGACGCGCAGGCCCATAATAGGCCAGATAAGTTTTTTTTTTTTTTCTGCTGATCTCACACAATCACAAACGGCCTTACGGGGTGGGGGGGGCGTTCGCTCGTGCAGGCCCGGCTCCATGTTTACAATGCCATTCGTCATTTTGACACCTTTTGTTGGCAGTTTGGATGTCACCCTGGGCATGATGGCTCGTGGACCAAAGTGCCCCCACCCCCCAAGTGTGCCCTTTGAGAGGGAGCGACGAGTGTTGACCTGTGGACCCCAAATCATGCAGCTAACTCACCCTCCAGATAATTGAGGCTCAAGTTCAAGTCCTTGATTTGTCCCCCTAATGAAGTCTCACTTGAATCACATTGTGTACACTTGCACTGCCTGCTGTAAATAAAAATAGCAACCCATATGGTACAATTTAGCGCTTCCAGGAAATAATCAAATGTTTCATATCCTTTTGTGTAGAGCAGCCAAGAACGGAACACTGCCGAGGCTCATTTTTGGATATAATCTCGTATTGTCTACATTTATTACCATTTGTTTTCAGACACTAACATTAAAGCCAAATGGACCTTTTCTCTTCAGTTGTAGCATCAAAAATAGTCTCGTCACACACACACAGGGATTGCTCACTCCCAAACACCACTGTCAATTTCACTTCAAAGCAGCACAAACACACAGCGTTCCCAGTACCATTTCCATATTTTCCCCCCATGTCAGGCTTGAATCGAACCCATTCCCGACAAATTACGTCCTCTAATCTCAACCCATCATCATTCCATGTTGCTTTCAGGCATCAAAAGGTTACACCTCGCCTTTGGTCTGTAAACAGACAAACACAACAATCTCGCCAGAGCGCTAGTTAGGATTACATCCACTTTTCCTTATACAAAGACGAAGCAACACACAGGGGACCCAGCGAGGGTGTGTAAAGAGAACGTGATCTACGAGATGATGGCGACAGAGGCACCTTCCATCATCTCCACTATAAAGTCCAGCCAGTCATGAAATGAGGATGTTAAAACCGCTACCGCAAACACAAGCATCCGAGCGCACGGCGAGCTCTCAGACGCTTTATATTAACACTTGCAATGACTGCATTGTGATTGGTTGAAGCCTTTTCCCATCATGACACACGGCTATTATAGATAGAAGAGAATTGACCTTACCGTAAAGCACACCCGCATGACCTAGTAAACCAATCAAGACGCAAGACGTCATGTCTGTGATGGTACGTGCGTTTTGCTGCGGACAAACACAAAAGCAATCCAGCTCCCGGTGGTGCATTGCGTGGTTGTCCAAAGCCAAGAAAAAATAATAAAATAAATAAATAAAAATGTTAAACGCTGTAGTCACGGCTTGTATAAGAGTGATAGCCGTTAACCCGATCGACTAACCGACGTCCTGCGGTAGACACGGCTTGTGTAAGAGAGACACTGTCCGCTTTATTCCCTTCCCTTACCCCTCAAACAACTACGAAAAATTTCTGCGCTGGATCAAACTTCGTGGAAAACCACACACACACGAATGACCAGAAACTACTACGTCTGCACTAAGGTCACGTTCTCCATTGTTGTTTTTAGCCAAAGGCTAACGATAGCTCCGGGTAGCTAACCGTCCACACATTTGTTGACTTACTATTTACTATAAATGCAAACAAAACATTGAAACTATAAGGTAATATAAATTCACTCTTACCCTGCTTGACAGGAATAATGTCCCATAACTTCAGTTTTGCTGACAATCGGTCAAAGTGAGTGAGGCGACTGTCTTTTCCTGACTTCTGTAGCAGCAAACCGATTGGCAAAATTGCATGGTGAGGGAGTGAAGATACCCTTCACTAAAGGAATTTAATACATTTAAAGCCCCCTTTGCTTGCTTCGAAGAGAAATAGCGGCGTCCTGAAAATACCTGACCAAGAAATCACATGGAGGATATGACAACTTTTGTCATTACTGAGAATGCACTTTAGTTCATCTTGACCGCTAAATGTCGGAGGGCGCTGCTTGTCGCATTTAGTGGGCAGGGAGGGGCGTGTACGCCACGATAAGGTCAATTGCAGCCTTCATCTGCAAGGGGAAATGATATATAGACTCCAATTATATTAATTGCAGTCTTAGCCAAAAAGAAGACTGATGTTGTGAAAGTTCCATTTGCTTTACTTCTGTTATCTCGTTGCTTGTTGACTAGCCAACGGTGTCATCAAATCAGTAGCAGTCTTGTAATACTACAGCGTATCCCAAACTTCATTGAACCTGGAGGAGAGCAGGAATGACGATGACATTTGGCATTTACACACCCACGTGATTCATCTCCATCGTATCACGCTGAGATAAAACAGAAGAAGTCCTAAGAAAAGGTCAGCGTCTCTAGACGGCTGCATTGCGCGTCTGCGACGCTACGGGTGGGATTTATGGAGACAGTAAACCCATGCATGCTTGTCGACGCCTCTGCTGCCATACACGCACAAAACACACACCCTAACACACTGCCTCCCCTCATTTACTGCAATGCGCCAGCAGTGGTTAGCACCCGGAGACAAAAGGCAACGAATAGTAAGAGGTAAGAGGGAGCGTGCAAGCATACACTCACTGTTGTTCCTCTCCATTGATTCTGCAGATACATTTTTTTAATACACGCTCGTCAATAGAGCAGACGCTCTGACAAATGCATTTTTCAAACACTTGGCAGTCGATAGTCATTTAGCGTGTATCTGCGTCCCCCCCTGAGTAACGGCTCGCGATCAATCCAGTTGATGAATTCAAATAAATCACGCGCAGAAATCAAGCCAAGCACTTCTGCGCCGGCGTCCGGCGGGCGCAATGTACCGGCGGGCGCGTTGCAAAAACAATAGACGCCGCCGTCCCCTTTCAATGGGAGATTCATTAGAAGCCGCGTGGGTGGTGGAGCAGCTAAGGCATAGCTTTAAAGCATTGGCCAGTCGATAGTCTATTATAGACACGCGGTCCTCTGCTGTGTTAACAGCATGACAATGCAAGTGGAAGGCGATGTAGAGTTAATCGGCTGGGGGTTGACTTCACAAGGCAAGATAGAAAGTTGGTCCAAAATGTCCTGTACTTCTTTAAATGGGATGCGTCTTTTGGGATCTACAGGGATCTCCTATAAATGCTAAACAATAGATGCACAATACGATTAGCCAACTTGACTAAAATGTACAGATCTGCCAATTAGTTACCATTCTCATTGAAGGTCCCAATGGCCAAACCAGCGGCATTAGAAGTCCCCACCGTGAGACAATTACAACCCACGGAGAGCTCATTACAGGCAAAGTCAAGCTTTGTGCTATTTCTAATGATGCGGCAGAGCCTACCTCAAGGGGCACAACTCTTCCAGCAAGTTAATTATGCCATTATTCTATAATTCCAGGCTGAACAAGGGGGCCTAAGCTGCATCTTGACCTCCAGGAGCTCGAGAAGACCCATCACTCCCTCGACCTTCTCACCTGCCTCTCCGCCAGTAAACAGCGAAGAGTGTGAATAATGAGATTTTTACCCGCGGGTCACCGTCCGCTCTGGTAATCTCCTCTCTGTGCGCTCACCCAAATAATTTGGCTGCCTGCAGATGACAACAGAAGGTTTTCCTGATAGTGCTTGTGCATATGAATGAAAGAGGTTTTACAGGAAGCACAAGTGTGGTTTCGAGGCTCTTTTAAGAAAAGATACAGGGGTAGAGCACTATGCATTAGAAAGGGCTGGTCAAGAGTCTTGATCTAACCGTAAATAGGATTTGGCGGGTGCTTGAAAAGCCATGACATCATGACAAAGCCTATATTCCATCAGGAATCCACTCGCCGAAGGAACCGCAGAGCATCCGTGTCTGCACTCCCAGTGAATGATGTCACTCAAAGACTATAATGGACCTTTAATGAACTCCCAGCGCCATGCAAGCACATTTACACGGCATTATTGCTTCTTCACCCTTAACCTCTCAGTGGAGACGAGCGGAGAGCATTTGTGTCCGCAGAGATAGGAGCCATTATGGATGCCTTTTGCAGCTGGGAAGGAGTGACTCTAATGCATACCCGAGTGTGTCAATGGCCGGGCCAGGGTCCCAGCGATTCAGAAAGGGCTTAGTGCTTTCTATACAGTTTCGAGGGCCTATATTACTAGGCATGTCACGTTGTAGTGTAGCCAGTTTACAGGAAAGTGGCACGACAAGGGCCCGCGGCATTTGAGCAGCAGGGAAAAGAGGAAAGGAAATGTCAAAGAAGAGAGAAGCATATCAAAAAACAGGCCCTTGCTCCTTTTCACTTCCCCGCCCTCCACTTCTTTCTTTCTTTCTCTTCTAGCACCTCGAGAGATCACTACAACTTTCTCACGAAAGCTGCTTGGACACAATTTCTTACCAAACTCCAAGAAATCGGATCTCACACTCAAGACACTAATCTGCCCGCTGCCTGCCATGTGGTGGCCAATGGAAGGAGATGGGTGAGGAACGGGGAGGCGGAGGAGTTCAACTAATTGCCTCATGATGGAATTTTTAGCATCTCCTTCATTATAAAGTAGCTTCTAAGTGTTATTGATCTTCGTCTCGGAGTTGTGTGGTAGGAGAGAGCCCGACTGCTCTGAGGCCATGCATTATTCAGGCTTACTGACAAGCGCAGGGCCTTGCCAGGGCCTGCCAATTCCTCGCCGTTGGCCTGGGAGTAGCTGAACCTACCTCGAGCCTACAAACACACACATCACGTGGTCTCGACGTCTTTGCGATAGTTTCAGGTTGTCATTCTATCACTCACTTCGACCTTGAGCTCCACTCAAGGGTTAATCCGTAACCAACTGATGGCTACTCCGCCCTACTCCAATTCCGAACTACTCAATTATGGACGTCAACCTTCCTAAAAAAAAAAAAAAAAAAAAAAAAAAAAAAACTGATTCAGAAAAGAGAAATGGACATGCTCCCCCAAAGCAAGAATAGATTGTGGTCCCTCACTATTGAGCAGTACTTAATATTGACAAGGATTTTGTGGCTGTCACAAGTGAAAATTCAACATTGGGAAACAGATTGCAGTCTTTTCAGTACGCTGTGATTGCTCTGCAGTGCTTTCAAATATAGCCTGAAGGAGCTGATATGCAGGAAACGTACATAGCATTTGACAATTGTCAGCTGAAGGGTCTCACTGTTACAAAAACAACAACAACAAAAAAAACCCGCAAAGACAATAACAATGACTGCCTTGCCCTCATCAAACTGAATCAAATCAGGATAAAATGGTTGATTTATGGCAAAATGCAATAAAAAGCATGTCAATATGAACTTGCTTGATTATACTAGACAGCAAGAAAGCGAGAGAGCGCAGAGGAGTGCTTTAAAGTCGGGATGGCTCTGCAATATTCCCTGGAGGACACAGCACCAAGAGATGTTCACAAGAAAAGCACATCTCCTTTGCAAAACCATTCATCATTGTTTACCCCTTCTGACAGAACAGGCTCGGGCTCATATCATGTATCTGTGTTTTCACCAACTGCAATTATCCACGCGATCAATGGGTGTTATCAATACCTTGCAGCAATTAACATTTAATATCCTTCCACAGCCACTTACTCCATTAATGGCTGATTGATTATGGGAAAGCTTGAGAGCCACACATCTGGGAATGGCGTGGATCCATTCGGCCTGTCCGTCAAACTGAGGCTCCGCTGCCGAACCTCGGACTCCATCTCACACCGCAATATATGAGGCAACCTCCAGTAGTCAGGCAGCTATCAGGAAATCCAGGAATTTCTTTTTACTTGCGGTCTGTCCATGTCTCCCTTGCCACCATCATTACTCATCACCCCCCTTTCCTTTCTTTTTCCCATTTGACTCGGAGCACTTCAAGTGTTTTGCTTGCATTTCAGCCTCATATCAAGCAACACCCTCCCCTCCCCCTCTACCGCAGCACTTCATAATCTAATCAGCTGTGATGTATTTTCAGCACAAGGAGGCACTGCTTTCCATTTCAATCAAATTCAGCCCTTTCGGAGGAACCCGTAATGCAATCGTTCTGTACAAGATTCAGGCCCAATTTAAGCCCTATAGACAGCGGATGGCTGATAAACACTCCACTCCAATGCACATCGCTCTCTCTCTCTATCCTGTGGCCGTACTTTGTGAGTCATATACAAGCGCAAGCTGGGAGCTATCTCCTCAGGAATCCCGTAGGCAAAGTCTAAGCCAAGGCTTTGGCCACAGATACAAAATAAATAAATAAATATATATATAAAAAAATGTCTGTCCGTCCCAACAGAAAAACAATAAAATAAAAATGCATTCTCACAACATCCTCCTGACCAGACTCCACAGCATTGGCATTACAGATACACCTTTTCAATGGTTTTACCTATCCGGCCGCACCCAGTTTGTTCAAATGAAATCATTCAAATCCCATCCGTCCCTCGTCTACTCTGGTGTTCCTCAGGGGTCTGTCCTGGGCCCCCTCCTTTTTATCTGAACTCAAACACTGGTTCTCCTCCAATCTTCTTCAACTTAACAGTAATAAAACTGAAATCCTACTGATAGGTACCAAGCCCACTTTACCCAAAACTGGGAGTTTTTCCATTGCACTTGACAATTGCTCTGTTTCCCCCTCACCTCAGGTTAAAAGTCTGGGCATCACCCTCGACAGCACACTTTCTTTTCAGTTACACAGAAACAACGTCGCCCGATCTGCATATTTTCATTTACGTAACATAAATCGTCTCCGGCCATCTCTCACTCCCCACACTACTGCTGTCCTTGTTCATAGCCTCGTCACTTCTCGCCTGGACTACTGCAACTCTCTTTTGTTTGGTCTCCCCAACAAATCACTTCTTCTCCAGAACTCTGCTGCTCGGATTATTACAAGGACCCCTTCCATGCACCACATTACTCCAGTTCTGAAAAAACTTCATAGCCTCCCTGTCCGTTACTGCATTCAATACAAAATACTGATTTGCACTTTTAAGGCCATAAATAACCTTGCTCCTCCATATCTCACGGACCTTCTCCACATTGTTACACCTTCTCGCTCTCTCAGATCTTCATCTGGTCTTCACCTCTCCATCCCTTTTTGCCCACCTGGTCACCGTCGGGGACAGAGCTTTCAGCCGCTCTACCCCTCATCTCTGGAATGCACTACCACCTAACATCCATAACATTGATTCATTAAAACTCTTTAAAACCAGACTTAAAACACACCTCTTCCGGACTGCACTTTAACATTGTTACAGTACTCGCCACTTTTAATGATTTATTGTGTTTTGTTATCTCATTGTAGTGTTTCTTTTATTTCATTATGTTGTACAGTGACTTTGAGTGTCTTGAAAGGCACCTATAAATTAAATGTATTATTATCATCATTATTATTATTCACAGGCCAAAAAGTTAGTGATAAAAAAAACAAAACCATTTTGATAAATACAGGTGCTGTTGTTGACTTCGTTGTTAGACCAAGACTGGTGCTGAAGAAGTTTGGAAACTTGACCAGTCAGGCTGAGAGGATCTGCTGTGTGGACAGGTCCAGAGACGGCCTTTCCGGTGTAAAGCGGAAGGGTTGGTGCAATGGGCGAGGGGTGCAGTGAGGTGTGCAAGCAGATTGGGAAGGTTTCGCTTAATAAACACTTTGTTTTCTGCTGACGATCGGAGGGCCAGAGCGAGAGATACGCGGACAGATCGATAAACTGATTTGTTCCGGGCCTCTCCGTGCTTCATCAGACCCGCGCTTCTCCCTGGGGGGGAGGATGCGGGGACTGAAACAGGAAAGAAGAGGACGGTGATTGGAAGCGAGGAAACAGACAAGTGAAATCAAGGGAGTTCAGGGTAGAAAACAGCAGGAGATGAGGATTTTGGATGCAGACAGACAAGACAAGATGATGATGATAGTGATGATGGTGGGTGGAGGGCAGTTGAAGAAAATGGCCGCGACTGTGTGAGAGGAAAAGCAAGAAAAAAAAAAAACGGAAGCAAAAAGGAGAAAAAGGAGAGGATTTAGAGGGTCAAATATCAAGGCAGCCGACAGCCAAGATGGAGGAGAGAGTAACAGCAAAGCCTTTAAAACTCGACTGGCTCAGAGGCTCAAAAAACAGCCCAAACAGTTTCCTCTTCTCCCTTCTTCTCAGGGACAAATATATATTCACCTGACCTGCATCACATGTTGTCTTAACCACAGGAAAGAGACTCCACCTCAGGGCGACTTGATTCACAAAGCACTGATAAGAGCTGTGAGATAATAGCACAGCAATTTTGTGCCTTCTCCACAAAAGCAAAAAATAGGCTGCGG
This sequence comes from Festucalex cinctus, assembly GCF_051991245.1. Classification (NCBI taxonomy): domain Eukaryota; kingdom Metazoa; phylum Chordata; class Actinopteri; order Syngnathiformes; family Syngnathidae; genus Festucalex; species Festucalex cinctus. Next base: position 3,518,944 of record NC_135426.1, on the reverse strand, counting down.
TGCATAATGGCAACAAGCAATTGTGCCTGCAAAGATTTCAACAGCTATTACGGATTGTTCACCTTTGTGGGATCTGATGTCAGTCAAATGTGCCGCAAATCACTCCGTTCTGTGCCCAAGATGTACAACTGCTCCTCGGCGTGTGCAATTTGACCAGCAATTACGTTGCAAATTAAAAGGAGTCCTTTTACAGGTTGTGAACTGACAGGATATGGTCGGGACTTGTCATCTTATCAGTGTTAGATTAAAAAAATAAAAATAAAAATATGTGGCAGGTATAAGGTGAACTCCTGATGAAAGGTGCAGTGGAACACATACAATACTGTATGGGAAGGCGGTTTGTTGCACCATTCCTTCATTGAATTTTAAATGAGTCCAAAAAGGGCACAATAAAAGGGCACTGTGATTCCAGCTGACATATACACATGAACAATAATAAGCTTTAATGAAAGACCACATGCTTGGGTACTTCATACATAAAACGGAACTGAAATTGACTACAGTAACGCCCAATTCACACTGACTGCGGAAAAGACGCGGTGCGTTTTCCGTACGGCAACCGCACGGACTGCAATTCACACCGTGTGCGTTGTGGGTCCGGAAATAGGCATCCACCACACTACAAGATGACGCGGGCTCACGCTGGAGAGTTGAGTTCACGTGATAACCGTGTATATTGAGTCTTATTGGTAAACAATAGCCACGCTTGCCTGTTGTCAGATTGATATGCTTTTTGGACATCATTTCTGGGACTTCTATTATGGCTCTTCTACATGGGCAAGTATTTTTTTTCCTTTAAATAGTGTTATTTTGTCATGTTCAATTTATTCTGAGTTAATTTTTTGTCTTCAATATCCGACTCATGTCATACTATGTTAGCTAGCTTGCTTCCCTCCCAAAAAAACGAGTTCGCAAATGGTTTTATTTTGAAATATACCGACTTTAACTTGATGCGAGACACCCGACTTCCTCTCCGGCTCGTGTTATGTCTTCAGCTTCATGAAAATCCGCATGCGGCGAAAAAAAATAGAACCCTTGCAGAAACCTTCCGCAGCGCCGCATTCGTTCCGCACTGCAGACGCACCGCAGCTAAGGTTGGTGTGAACTGACACACAGACTTGAATGCGTTCTATTCTTGCGTTTTCCGTACGGCTGCCGTACGGAAAACGCACTGCGTCCGTTCCGCAGTCAGTGTGAATTGGGCGTAAGCTGACTCAAAAGTCTATCATGTTCAACCTATCCCGCCTATCTTCAACAGTGCAAGATTGGACCTACCGGGCATAAGCGATACTTGCACGTCTTCTCCATAATTAAAAGCAAAGAAAATGACAACGATAATTGTTGAACAAACAAACAAACAAACACGTTGCTGTTAGAAATGAAAAACAAAACAGCCAGTAATTTTCAGATAACAACACAACAATTCCAAGTAAGAAGGTATAGCTATTTCACAGACTTGCTTTGGGCTTCTATTTATCCACACAGAAAAAAATAATAACCATGGACACTGTATTAACCAATCAAATTTGCCCCGTGGCAGGTGGGTTTTGATACAGCGGTGCATGGTAATATCAGTCGGGCCTTAACCGAGTGGCTGCTGGGGCTACAAGGCCAGGAATGAGCGGTACGCGGGCATAAAAGTGGTCTGTCTACATAATGAGCAGTACACCCCCGAAGACTATTGCACGTCACCCTGTTCAAGTTCACTTGAGTGTCACCAAGCAGAAGTTACGACAGAGTTACTTATTGGTTCATTTTCTCCTGACAGTACATCTGCCAGTACACAAAAGGACAGCTTCCCTCACTAAAAAAGTACAATTCACCAAGTTCAGTAGTCTTATAATAACTTTGACACAACTGCTCCCAAAAATTTAAACCAGAACTCACGAAATAGCCACTCTGTGTCTGTGATTTGCTCACTGCATGAGCTTGTCAATGTCAATGACGACATTATCGTTTATGATTGACAAGTCAGCAAAAGTTTTCCAAAGTTTGTATCTTAAATGAATCATACTGGCTGAAAATGACAACTATAGTCAAGATTACTGGAATTTGGATTTCATACTCTCATAAGTGAGCAATCGAGAATCATCTTTTTATAGTCGAGTAAAGCAACCAGCTTTAATTACAGTCACGACATATGAGCGAGAAAGAAATTAGGCTGCTAGGATCACAATGTCCATGACATAAGTCTCGAGGGAGATGCATTGTATCCGACACAATCGTCTCCTGAAAAACAGGGAACAGAGGCCTAATCTTGTCAAACACACAGCACAACAATCACAAGGGCTGATCTTCGATGCGGGAGATGGATTATAATCCAATCGAGACTCTGCATCTGGCTATCATCCTGTGGAATCAAGTGTGGCACAGCCAAAGACCGCAGATGAAAGAACAGTAATAGCGAACGCGGATAACTACGCAACGTATTTTCTTCTCTCGCTATCCCTGTTTCTTTCCTCTTTGATTTGAGGAACGCCGGAGAGGCTATGGAGCAGCTCTCGAAAAAGATGTGAAAATGTTATTTGGCAGGATGCAAATGAGGCTATTTGAGTGCTTTTAAACTCCGGTGTGCAAGAACACGGCATGCTGTCAACGGTGGATGTGGGTGTGAAAATGTTTTCTTCTCCAGCACGGTTAGACAAACACAGGAAAAAGCCGATTTTGTGCCAGCCTTGATGGAGACGTGCACGAGACTGGAGGCAAACAGAGGGAGGGCTGTATGCAGAGTACCTCAGACTTGGGCGAATCAATGGCTTTGGTTACAAAGCAGGCGTTTTGATTGAGTTTCACTCCTCTGGAAGCTGTGTTGCATTATTTATGGCTGCCTGTAGAGGCCATTCATTACTCACCTTTCAATAGCCGATGCAGATTGTTGGATTGTTATCTTGTTAGAGGAAAAATGTATTCAGTGGGCAGGGTGCACAATTTTAATGGATGCTGGGGTGAGGCTGAAGCTGCTCCTGATTAACATCAATACAGCTGTTTAATTGTCCATAAACAGATGTATGCTGATTGAGGAGGATAGCTGGAAAAATCAGTTGAAATAGAAATGAAAATTTTAGATTCCCATGCCATGTTCTCATGTCTTTACTTGAAAAGAACAAGTACCGGTAATCCACGGAATGTAGCTTTAAAGCTCTGTCAAGAATAAAATGGTTAATGCTGCATCTAAAACTCCTTGACAAAAGATGCGTATTTAGAAAATCATGTTGTCCTTAAGTGGATTACTTACCACCATCTACAGGACCGGAGTAGAACAGTCACAGCTTGCAAAAGAAACTCACAACTTGCTCCTAAACTCTGACTAAACTGATGACATGTATCTTTATTTAACAGCAGCGCCCTTCGAGACGAGATCATTCGTCATTTCGATATGCGAACGAACGGCAAAGGGCACTCTGGAAAAGTGCGGTCCTCCAGAGGAAGTGGATGCTGCGGGATTTTTGCTCCCGGAGAAAGAAGCGAGCGCTTTGAAGATCAGGAAATCCCACGGTCACAGTCTGGCCAACTTTTGATCACTTCCAGCAAAAAAAAAAAAAAAAAGTTCCAAGCTTTCCAAATTCTGTCTGAAGCGCCGTTTTGAGTCTGTCTCTGGTGTGTCAGCAGTGTGCGGGTTCAACATTCACTTGGTCTCACTCCATGACAAAGTATTCGAAATCTAATGAGCTCGTGCTTCCTGAGACATATCCATTATCTATACTGCTTCGTACTTATCCTGTACCGGGTAACCAAGGGGCAGCTAGCATAGTGCCGCTATGGTAGACACCAAGTTATATCAGATCACAAAAAGTACAGAACAAATTAGAATTGGATGATTTTGCATTCTTATGTTTTTTGGCAGAAAGAAGACAAACAACATTTCGCAGCAGGTGCACACAAATCATAAACAGCACACACCGAACCCCCGGGGTTCTCCCTTCAATGCACACACCTATAAGCAAACAGGAGATGGAAGACGCGTTTGCGAAATTGGCTTTTCAGCTTTGAGGGCCTGTCAAGTATGTTATGGGTCAAGTCAAGGAATTTGACTTTGTGGGGGGGCGCTGAGGGAAAAAAAAATGTGTTCAGCATTCAGCGTTAAAGGTTCATTACTCTGCAGATGGCGGGTGAGCCCGAGTTGGGAAGAGGAGTTAATTCCTAGCAAGTGAGAAAAAACACATTAGCTGAGACCTATCCATCTTCTCCACACTGACACCTCCATTTGAATTGATTAGTTTTTTTTATTTTTTTTATTTAGTTTTTTTTTTTTAAAGATGAAGTGAGGCAATGGGCCTGTGGCTGTGCGTGCAAGTTGATGCCTTTCACCGTTAAAAAGAATATTTCATTTGGATGCTTTCCATTTAAAAAGGGGGGCCCAATAGTCCCCGGCTCTGATGACAAATTAAGTAACATTTTCCGGGGATTCATTTCAGAGTATATCTAGAAAAGCCGATGCAAATGGTCGTGGTTGGTCGCAAATGAGAAAATTGTGATTTGAGGGCTGTTCCTCAATCAATCTCTCCAAGGTCCATATGTAAAACATGCCTTGACATCTCATCAAACAACAGCTCTCCAATATCTCAGGGGCACCATTTATATTTTAACTGGAAAAATTACACAAATGCTTGAGTGTGACTGAAATCCATTCCTGGGACTTTTTTGTACCAAAGTTTGGATCTCGCCTTCAAATCCCCCCTACCTTCCGTTAATCTCCTACGAGCAGGCCCGAGGGGGGAAATGCGGCAACGATAGCAAAACAGAAAACAACGTTCACTCAATTGTTATACAATTGATTGATTGTTCCATACCTGACTTATTGCATTTAAGTGTAGGGGTGTACCTGCAAAATCAACACCGATTCCATCTTTCTTTTACAGAATTTGTGCAATTTGTGTCGTTTGCGGTTGCGGATGCAGAGACCACACTCATCCATTATTTATACAACTAAACACTGTAAAATTTTATGAATTGATGGAGTTTAACCATCTCAAAATAATGTTTAAAGGGATACTTGACTCACTGAACAATTTTCAGCAGTGGAAAGTTAATATTTTGTCCAGAATGAATTTGATAACTTCATTACTTTTCATGTACTATTTAATACCTTTCAAAAGTAATTTTTATACTTGCTGTCGATGACATCACCTGTACTGAGGAAGTCGGCAACAGCCAATCATGGCTCACCTGTTTCTGGGTTTGGTCAGCAAACTGAGCCATGATTGGCCGTTAGCACAGGTGATGTCGTCGACAGCAAGTAGAAAAAATGCTTTTTAAAGGTAGTAATTGTACATGAAAAATAATGAAGTTAACACATTAATTAGACAAAATATGAACTTTTTACTGCTGACAATAGCCCAATGAGTCAAGTATCCTGATCATGAAACTTTACCAGTTAATAAACAAATTAGATTTAGAAAAAAGTGAAAGTGAGTATAAATGAAGAGGAACAGATATTTTCTCCAAAACAATACAATACAAAACAAAACAAAAATAAGGATGTATTTCAACTCACGGTGTCAGTTTATGGAACAATCTGGATTGTAAAACAAAATCATCTCAGTCTATCTGTGTTTTTAAAAACTTGACGAAAGCTCAATTACTGGAAAAATACATACAGCACAAGTGCATGCTGAGGAATTATTTTATAGGATTGTTATATTGAAAGCGTCTTGACCGCTCGCTGTCATTTATTCTGTGTTGATTATTTTTTGTTGTTGTTGTCGTTGATCAGGGGCAGATACGTTTTTTTTTTTGACTTTTTTCTGTCCCTTTTCATTTCTGTTTTTTAATAGAATGAAATAAAACTGAATTGAATAGAACTCGAAACGTTTGAGGAATCATGACTTTTCAACAACATTTGGGAAACGCTCAGAGGCAAGAGGGACCAGAAAGCCGGCACCCTTTTTGACGTATTAGATCTAATTATAGCCTCTGCGAGGCTTCTACTGTGACCAACTCGAACCTCACTTCCCAATCTAAGCCTTTACTGTAACAAATGAAGAGCGTGTGGCCATTAAAGCGCTCGGAGGGATTTTAATTTGCAAACATTTAGCGGTGTCCCACCTTTCCCCCCCTCTCTCAGGTAATTTAATACATTGTGTTTTCCTCAAATGTCAGGGTTGGTCCTGAGGGCCTTCATAATGAGAAACAATAGAGTGGGGGGCCGGCTGGCTTTAATCAAATGAGCCCCGCATGCTCGACGCTCCCCAACGAGACCCGTTTGGTGCCAGCCATGCCAATATTACGCCCCATTAAAGAAACAATGCCCGCTGCACACGCACGCGCACTGATTAGCGCCAATCAAGAGAGGAGAATTAACAGTGCTGGGGGGCACCGTATAGGAGGATTATTACAGAAAAAAAAAAAAAAAGCAAACGACATTCATTAAGCAAGCTCGATCAAAAACAAACCCAAGTGGTGCTTTTTATGGACAAGCATCAAACGTGATTGTGTCAAGTAAGTGCATTTCATCCCCGGAGGCGTCAACTTGTCAATTAATTCCCCGCAAACTCAAAAAAAGAACACCAAACACTTTACTTTTTCACCCTAACAAAAGAAAACACATTCAATTTCTTTTCTGCTGAGTCAGACTTAAAAACAACTTCCATTACATTGATTACAACACATCCTGCACAGACTGTTGTGCTTCCAACCCTCTGGATGGATGTAACCTTCAAGAAGACATCATTTCCAATACATATTCATGAAGCGCCGGTGAATGGATGCCCTTGGAATTTTCGGTGAGGCCGTCGCCAGTCAGTGACAGCAATGCGGCCGGCGCCTGCGTGAGTTTGAAAGGAAGGCTGAAAAGTAACAACCGTCATAGTGGTGGGCAATATGACGATATGGACTGCTGACAATCTCATAAAGCTGAAAGATGGTCTGTAGGGCACATTATATACAGATGAACTTTATGCGGGCTCAAGCTTGGTTTATGCTTGACGCATCTGTGAGGTCCGCACGACTGCACAATGATGTGATTTCAGCATCCCCGCTGCTCCGCGATGCATCCACATTGCCCATATGCACACTTAAGACAATTTGTCAACTACGTCGACGAGCAAACGCCGTCATAAATAGTGTTTTCTACTTCCCAATTCTGTCTTTTATTGACTTTGCTAACTCATCCCAAACTGTTTTTGTCGATCATTTATTGAGGAAAAAACATTTTCAACTTTGAATGTGGTGTTGATTGCTGTTCATACACCGTTGACACTCATTACTGCCTCCTGCAGTCTGGGAGAATATCGACCACAGCTGCTGACGTGTACCTTAAAAGTGCCGTGCGTTGCTGTTCATTACCATTTATATTTACATTCATTGCACTATTTGATTAAAAATTGCACTATTTCAATTAAAACCTGTTCAGAAAGCTTAGTTGGCTTAAGATGTTTGTTTTTTTCCCTTTAGGGTTTTATATAAATTTTAACTCTTTTACTGCCACACGTAAAAAAACAAAACAAAAAAACAACCCCCACAGTGCCAGCCGATTTCGAGCATTTTAAATATTTTTTAAATTTTACAAAAAATGTACAGAAATGTGCAGATTAGTCTAAAAATATATGTAAAAAATAAATAAATGAATAAATAAAAGAATCGTGATAAAATGGAGAGCGTGATTTTATTTTTAAAGAATTATGATATGACATTTTTACCATATCGCCCACCCCTAAACCTAACCTAAACCTAAGCATTGTGCAGGACCCACGGGTCCAAGCGAGTGGCCGTGTGACCATGACGCCCGAATGGACGAGCCATCAGCGCTCGATTGCCTCATTATAGTTTGTGTAAGCAAGTCTAAATGGCCGATCGATGATGTAAAACGCGTTGATGATGTTTGCAATCACTCTCACGTGCGCATAACGTGCCAAATTTGCCCGCTATAAAATGGGAAAATGGCCCGGCGTGTTCATCAAGGGTAGAGAGCTACTACGGCGAGGGAATTACAAGCCCTGAAGCACTCACATGTGACACAGCCACTTGCAGTTTGACCAATAAGCCAATCGCACTCGGTGAATCCCAAATCTAAAAACTCGAGCAGTCTGGAAAGCAGAAGCTTGCAGGTATTCCTGCGCATTGATGACATCATTTTAGAAGGGACACCAGAGAGGAGCATCAAAGGGAAGACAAAGTGAGCAGCAAGTCTTAAAAAAAAAGAAAAAGAAAAAAAAAAGAAATAAAGTTGCTGCTGATTCAGCACATTACCAGAAAACGTCGTTAAAAAAAAAAAAAAAAAAAAAAAAAAAAGAACGGAAGGGAAACGAGGTAGGAATTTCAAACAATCAAAACTATATCAGCGCCATTTTCCATTGAAGATGTTGTTCCGATCCGGCCATTTAGGTGACAATCGCACATTTTTCAAGTGTCATTCGAGTTCCAAAAGCTGGATCGGATGGGTCACTGGCCCTGTCATTACTGGGTCATGTCAGTGTTATGTTTGGGTCATGACTGGGTCATGCCAGTGTTATGTTTTGGTCATGCAAGGGCATGACAGGGTTATGTTTGGGTCATGCAAGGGCATCACAGGGTTATGTTTACTGTCGTGACTAGCGTCATGACAGGGTTATGTTTACTGTCGTGACTAGCGTCATGCAAGGGTTATGCTTACTGTCGTGATTAGGGTCATGTAAGGGTTATGCTATGCTTACTGTCGTGACTAGGGTCATGCAAGGGTTATGTTTACTGTCGTGACTAGGATCATGCAAGGGTTATGCTTACTATCATGACTAGGGTCATGTAAGGGTTATGTTATGCTTACTGTCGTGACTAGGGTCATGCAAGGGTTATGTTTACTGTCATGACTAGGGTCATTTAAGGGTTATGTTTAAATCTAGGGGTCCGCCAGGAGGCGTCCTTGGGGGTGGAGGGGGGGGGGGGGGTTACTGTCATGACTAGGGTCATGTAAGGGTTATGTTTACTGTCATGACTAGGGTCATGCAAGAGTTATGTTTGGGTCATAACAGTGCGTCAAGTGTCTGTTTTGAACTGATGTAACCAGCATCTAGTTTCGACTGGTAAGACGCTATGTGACGTCAAGAGCTATGTGATGTAAAGAATATTTTATCTCTTTATCTGGTCAACAGCCAATCAGATAATTCCATATCACTCCTGTTACCCACATGTCTAGCCACAACCAATCAGATCGATTCGCTGTCTATATAAGCCTGACTGAGAAGTGTGAGTTTTTGTCGGATTATTACCTCTGTTCCATTGTGCACCTCCACAGCCGTCTAGTCAAGTTTGTTCTATGCCTCTTGATGTTATGCGAATAAAGAGTTAAAATCTTATTTGTATCTGTGTTTTTGGGATCCAACTCCCGAACATAAGAGCCACATTAAAAAGCAAAGGTCCAGCTCATGAATCTGAATGTGTCATATTCCATGCCTGCAGGCTGTGCTCTCAGTTTTCTCTTGTTGTTGTACTTCCAGTTTTAGCCTGACCTGTGGTGGCGCCATTGAGACTGCACAGCTGCTACTAATCAGCAATTGTCTTGTTTATTTAAGAGGCAACTTCTGCCACAGTCTTTTGTCGGACTATTCACTTGCCAGCCACCAATGCCCAAGCCTAGCCTCGACTATTCTTCAATCTCCGCTTCGCCTGTACTTCGATTTTGCCTAGCCCTTGTGAGTGTAGTGATTTTTGTATTCTGACTCTTACCTTTTTGTGTAAGCACTTTCAGTTAATCTCCTTGCCCATTTGGTGCAAGCCTTTTAGTTAAGAGTTACTTCCGCGTTGTTACGTGCGCTTTTTGTTACCGTTTTTTCCTCCTTGCTTTGCAAGCGATTTCTGTTTGGATATTTTGTGTGTGTGTCTATTTTGTAAAAACATTTTTGTAAGCTGCTCTGTTGTCCGCGTTTCTGGGATCCACACTCGCGTCATAACAGAATGAGAAAAAACAAAAAACTGCAACCCCCGTTATTCCTCTCAGGAAACAATACTTGATATTTGATAGGCTGTTGGTTCCATTCATTGAATGTACTCATGCAGATTTTTCATTCACAGATACGTATGAATTTATAAATATAGTTAAGTCTTATTGTAAAACACAACATATACTGTACACCGGTAGACAGCCACACATGAAATACACAGTAGTAGTAGAAAATTACGAAGCCAACACACACGATACGCGTCAGATTCGCCGGGTGTGCTATCACTGTGAGCACGCCATCTTGCTAATAAAATAATGCAAACAACAGTATCATGGTTCAAAACCTTCACTTCCGCATTCTAAGGATATTCACAAGCAGTAAACGGTTCCAGATTATAATGATGGACCAATATGTTTTTTTCAAGGCCGATAACTCTACAGATTATTAGTAGTCAAGGAGGCCGACAACCGATATTTCAAATCGATATTAATTTGCAGAAGAAAAAAAAGAAAAACTTTTTCTTACTAAACTATATTGATAGATTTGTTTAAAAAATAAATATTGCAGGGAGCTTCCAGGGTTATTAGCATGTGTTCGGCTAAATAAAAAAAAATAAAAAAAAATAAAATGAAAAAGCGAGTAAATAGATCCCTAAAGATTTCTACTGTAAATAAAGTTTTCTAAAATTTAAACATAACTTCTTGATTTATTTATTTTTTATTAAAAAGTGACGGGAGCTTTGTATTAAGTGCAAATGTAAATCGATCCATAAATGAAAAGTGTCCCGCATCTCACTGAGTGACAAATGCATACGAATGGAGCTAATTTGGGGGGTTTTGTTACCCCGGGTTTTCACCGGATGCGGTTGCGGTGCGGTTGCGGTGCGGTGCGTCTTGACTGCGTGCTCCGGACGGGTCAATTTTTTTGTCAATCCACACCGGCTCCGCACAGCTGCGGTCCGGCAGCTCCGTCGCCGCCCACTTCCCAACGTGTCTCGCGGGACCGCGCGCGCGCGATCATGTGGCATTTCACAACGACAAACATACAGAAAGTCTGTGCTGAACAGAGAAGCAGAAAGAGAGGTGGACTTCTTTTGATTTAACCTTTTCTTCTTCTTCTGCTATGAGATTCCATGCAGCATCCTTTTTTTGGTTGTCCTTGTAAAGTATATTAATAACGAGAGTCGGGTCAGTGCGGGTCCACTCTTTATTTCTGTCTTCCGCGTCCGGCTGCCGCTCAGTACGGCAAGCGAGACGGGCACAACAAGCAATCGCGAACTCACTTTACATTACAGTCCTTATAAAAAGGATGTGCCGTGTCATATATTATTTTGTGGTTTTCCACCTCCAATATAAACCTCTCCTCGTCCATGTTCGCTGGTGTCTAAACCGTGAATGAGCACATGGCCCGGCGACGCCCACGTCACGTTTTGCTGAAAGCTTTCGAAATAGGAGCTGGCGAGTGTTTTATTCTGAAAGGTAACCGGAAATATATTTTGAAACTGCCTCGGTCTTCCTGTCCCGCTCGATGTGTTTTGTGCTAGCTTGCCATTTGCCGGAGGCCTACCGCTGCGGCGTCCGGCAAAAATAGAAAATAGGTCTATCCTTGCGGAAGGCTTGCGGCACGCCGCAGGCCTTCCGCAGTCGACACGCAACGCACCCGCAAGCGGTATAAACTGCACCATTCGAATGAATGGAATCTAATTGCTTGCGTCGCCGGACCGCACCGCAACCGCACCGCAACCGCATCCGGTGAAAACCCGGGGTTAGGCTTTGTGAAACGTTTCAAAAGATCTTTGCAGTGAAAAATTGTCTGAATATGTTCCAAATGTGTTTATGAGAAGTAAAAACTGTCTGTGAACATCTTGCAATTCCTGATGAAAATCCCAATGTTCGCAAGTGTTCACTGCTCGTGAGATACCAACTTTATCGGCCTTCAGATTTAAAAAAAATAAAATAAAAAATAAAATAAAAAAATGGCCGATGCTGATATTTGTCAAAATTCCAAATATCGGCACCAATAAACTGCACGGCCGATAATCGGCAGTGTTGTCACAGATTACTTGAAAAAGTAATGTGATTACTTCATGATTGTTTGTAGATTTTACTCGCGGGTATGATTAACCCAAATGTGCATGTTTACTCCGCTGCGTGAGAGTGACGCGCACGCCGTCTCGTTCTTTAGCTTCGCGGCCAGTTAGCATCACAAACTCAAGTCAACTAGATGGTGAGTTACCGGTCACGGTAAAACAGTCTTTTTGCCATGTCTTCGCGTATATCTGCGCATCCTCTCAACTTTAACGGCAACAGTTTTCCTGCACAATTTGCACACAACTGTATGTTTTTGCATCATATCTGACAGTCTTCTCATCAAACAACCTCCACACGAAAAGGTAGCTCACTTTGCCGAAAGAACTGGCTGCAGCTCACATGTTGTTTTTATGAAGGAAATGTAGAACTGCTAGCTGTCTCCCTACCTGTCGTGTCGCATTTGCTTAGAGTTGTATCGCGTTGTGCTGTGCTGTTTCCTTAAATTGGATGTGGACTTTTTATCCAGTGCAAAGTTTCCAACGCACTGAGAGTGTTTTGTAATTTTTACTGGACACAAATGCGAAGTAATGGCTGTATTTCCAATGAGCAAATGCATCCATTTGTGGCGGTCCAGCTGCTTCATCCATTGTTTACGTCGTGACGAGGTAGGAAAAATGAACGCGTTAGATTGCCCGTTATTGAAAGAAAGTAATCAGATTACAATAATGTGTTACTAAGTAACGTGTTAGTGACAACACTGATATAAGGTATATCCCTACCAGATTGTCATAAACACAAAAGTTCTTAAAAATAATTCACAAATGGTTTGCATCTGAAAACTTGACAGCACAAGCCCCAAAAGACGGAACTGTACAGAAGGCATGACAGGATATGCTTGCTTTTGAGATTGATAAAAAGGGAAGATTTTTTGACAGAACGGCGAGAAGCCTTGTGGTTTGGCGTCCAATCAGCTTTTCAAGTGCAACGTTCAGAAATTACATTTCCCCAAAAGTTCCACAGTAGTGTTCATTTTGTCTGCCATTGTGAAATTTTGGCTCAGTTTTAGTCCAATTTCATTCACGCTTGTTAGTTTTTATCACAGTTAGTTAACCTCATCTCATTTTTATTTAGTCCATTTCTACTCGACTATAAATCTAGCATTTTAGTCTTGATTTTAGTCCAAGAGAGCATCATTTTATTCATCTAGTTTTAGTCAACAAAAACTGTCAACGTTTTAGTCTAGTTTTTGCCAGGACAACCAGTTTACCCTTGTATATACATATATATATTTTTTGTCAGTAGATTTATTGAACTTTTTCGAAACTAAAACTATTTAACATCAAATTTTCTCATCTTTTTGATGAAAAACAACTTCGCACACAATTATAGTGGCTACTATAGCTCCATTTTAATTGTCATTAGTGCATGTTTTTATAAAGTACAATATTCTAGAGTGCCATTTTTGTTGTTGAAAACATATTCCACACATTTTTTGTTTGGTTGTTTGTAGTGCTAATTTTGTCTGCCAATTTTAAATTTCGGCTCAGTTTTAGTCCAATTTCAGTCACCTCATCCTGTTTTTATCTAGTCCATTTTTAGTCGACTATAAATTGAGCATTTTAGTCTTGATTTTAGTCCAAGAAAACATAATTTTATTCGTCATTTTATTCAGGACAACCATTTTACACCTATATATATGTATATGTATGTATATATATATATATATATATATATGTATGTATATATATATATATATATATGTATGTATATATATATATATATATATATATATATATATATATATATATATATATATATATATATATATATATATATATATATATATATATATATATATATGTATGTATGTATGTATGTATGTATGTATATATATGTATGTATATGTATATATATGTGTATATGTATATATGTATATGTATATATATATGTATATGTGTATATATATATATATATGTATATGTGTATATATATATATATATATATGTATATGTATGTGTATATATATATGTATATGTATATATATATATATATATATATATATATATATATATATATGTATATGTGTATGTATATATATATATATATATATGTATATGTATATTATATATATTTTGTCAGCAGATTATGTAATTTTCATCTCGTTTTTGTTCATGAACTAAAATGTCCATGGATTTTGGTCCAGTTTTTAAGAAGTGAAGGACATTTTCGTCTCGTCTTCATTAGTCAATGAAAATGCATACTGATTTAGTCCCACTTATTGTTCATTGATGAGGGTTTTAGTCAAGTCTAGTTTTAGTCTGGTGAAAAATGTGTGTTGACAAAATAATTTTTGTCTATTTTTTTTTTTTGTTGATGAAATGAACACTATTCCACAGGAAGCCAGGCATGTTCTCTCAAAACTTCTATGCACATTCGGAAAAACTAAATAAGAACGCACTTCTAGACCAAAACCTTGATGACTAATGTCTAAGACTGAGTGGATTTTTGTGGAATTACCGCTACAAACAGATAGCAACATAAGTGCTTCTCATCCTCTACTGTCATGTGGCTAACAAACCGCAGTCATTTACTGATCAAAAACAAGAAAGAAAAAGTTGTAATCCCGGGAGGACTGTAAAAAAGAAAAGGTGTAGAAAGAGAGCGGAAACGGTGCGGCGGCGCAGCAAGGTTGCGGACCACCGCGTCCTGCCGAGGATTACAGATGGCCCTCAGAACTAAATCAAAACTACGCCGACTGCCAAGGAACGGGGGGCTGGCCGCCATGCGGCTGGGGGGCAGGGGAGGGGGGTTGTTGCGGCAATACACCGAAAATGGCTTTCAAATGAGTTTTTAAAAATATCTCCAAATAAATGGCGTTTGAAAAAAGCTCAACAGACAGGACCGTATGCCAGCTGGACGGGGGCCAAGTGAGAAGTTGCCCTCTTCCTTCCATTTCTCATCATCTCCGCCTCCGCCGTAGCTTGGCACCGTTTATTTCCCCGCGTCTCGTTCTCCCATCGCGCGCTCACACGGACGCGCGCACATACTGTACATGAGCGCAGAACAGACACACACACACTAGTAAACATATATTTGGTCACTAATGAACGCAACTCCCTCTGAATTCACATAGTTGGAAATCATGTAAGAATGTCATCACAAAACTATTGATTCTAATAATTATTAGGGGTGTTAAAAATTTTTATTCGGCAATATATCGCAATTCAATAGGTGGCCGAATCGACTTTTAAACATCCATTATTGATGGAAAAACATTCAGCAAAACGTCTTACTTAGCAAATCTTCTGGCCAAGGCTTATGAGCTTATATATATATATATATATATATATATATATATATATATATATATATATAATACAAATAATAATTATTATTATTATCACGATATGAAGGTCACGATACGATAATTATCACGATATTGTGGGGGGGGGTTGGCGATATTTAAAAAAGATCACAATATTGTAAAACAATAAGTGCTCATACTAAAAAAACAAAACAAAAAAACAACAACAATATTGTGCTTTTGTACATAACAGCAATGCATATAAACCACCTAAAATCTCTCATAACAATATTGAGGCTAATGCAAGCACACATTGATCGCTTCACGAGCAAATTAGGTTCCCCTTCATCTGACAATTAGCATAGATTTTAAACATAGAAAGCCAAAACATCCCTAATGAAAATTAAATTGCACTAATAAAGTAGCCACTAGAGGGCGCTAGAACTGCACAAATGGAAATCATCCTGACTTTTTTTAACAGATGTGTTCCTTTTAAATATTGTGAGCTTGACGACGACGATATTGTGGCAGTTTTAATATCACGATATTGCCCTTATCGTTACATCCCTACTAATTACAACCTGTTTGTTAAATACAGAGGCTCACAGTTATGACTGAAGTTTCAGATAAATAAATAATACATTTTCATACAAATCTTACAGTGTATATGTATAAGTTAACTGATAGTATTTTCTAAATTTGAGTAAAAAAAAAAATAAATAAAAAATCGCAACAATCAATTTATAAATTCGGCATTATATCGGCATTAATCGGTATCGAATTGAATTGGGACCTATGAATCGTGATACGAATCGAATCATGAGGTACTAGGCAATTCACACCCTCAACCATACTGATGATCAAGATTATACAAACAAGTGTTGCAAATCATTAGTGGGGTTTCCATACACTTACTTTTATTCAAATTTTCAAGAATTGCAAAAAAGAAACTGAATGGAAAAGTCAGAAATTAAAAAAATAAATAAATTTGCATTAAAGTTTTTATGCTTGGAGGGGGTGGATTTATGCTGCGTTCAAGGATGGTCGGAAGTGGGACTTTTCCAAGTGTGTAGGGGAACGCCCCCTTCAACTCGGAAATTCCACTTGCGAAGTCGGAAATATAAAGGACTTCACCGACGGACAACAAGTGACGTCACTCGACAAAATGGCGACCGCAGACTGTGAATGGTAAAACACAATCTACTCGAGTAGCCTATAAAACTAGACAGGTTTCTTCATTCGTAAATATTTGACATAACTTGACGTAACGCAACGTACGTGACGGTATGCCGCTATCTCCCGGCATGAAATTATACGGTCAACTACTCAACTGTACGGAATGCTTATGAAATACGATAAAAACAACAATAAATGAAGCAAAATTGCGAGAAGGTAAGTTTGCTGGGGGTCAAAATGAGTTTTTATGACCGAAATAAAAAACAATTGACCACTATCCGCCATTTTGGTTGCTTACTTTCACCTCAAATGCTTTCAGGTCCGAAATGGGAATGCATTTTTATGCTTTATAAAACATTTATGTCTGAATTTTGGGAGGCTTGGAACGGATCAGCCATTTTACATGTAAACTGCTGCTCGTTGTACGATTTTTTTTCAATATACGATGACGGGTCTGGAACGGATTAAATTCGTAAGTCGAGGTCACACTGTATTGTCGGGAGGTTGGCAAAAAAAAAAAAAAAAAAAAGTCACAATATTGTAAGAAAAAAAGAAGTGCTCATACTAAAAAAAAAAACACAATTTGTGCTTTTGTACATGACAGCAACAAAAAAAATAATAAAAATATTATAAATATTATATATAAAATACATAACTATAATATATTTAAAAAATATTGAGGCACTTAGTTGCTAATGCGCGCACACATTGAGTTCGTCCACATATTGATTCGCTTCACAAGCATATTATGTTCCCCATCATCTGACTAATACAGTGGTACTCTACTTCAGAAATTAATTGATTCTGGAAGAAAGTTCTTAAGTAGAAAATTCTGTAAGTAGAGACGCATTTTCCATGTAAATGCCCTAATCCGTTCCAAGCCTCCCAAAATTCAGACATAAATGTTTTATAACGCATAAAAAATGCATCAAAACATGTAACAGATACATGTTACAATAAGATTATTGCACAATAAATGAGAATTGTGCATAATGCAAAAAACAAAGAATAGAGTAAAGAATAAAAATGAAGGTCATTTTCCTTTTTAACTGCTGTCCTCTTCGTTTTTTGCCCTCTTTTTGGTTCATGTTCTCTCTTAGAAGTGTTTTTGCCTGGTGATTTTTAAAGAACTGATCCAAGGATGTTTGTGTTTTTAACACTTTTTTTATTTATTTTTTAATCTTATTTTAATTTTTTATCACTCACTCTCTCACTCACGCTTACATCATGTAAGCTGCACATGATCTCCCAGGCAGATAAGTGAACCTACGCCATCCGGCAACGAAGGCAAGTGACGGTTCCACTCCTCCACCTGGAGCCCTTGTTTTTTTTTTGTTTTTTTTTAACAATCATTCGAAAATGTCCAAGGCAAACATCATCATAGTGAGAGATCGCCTGAATCGAGAACACATTTTCTGGATGATTCTTTTCAATAAATTCCAAAACTTGATGGAAACTTCAGGTACGGCGAGTGATCTTCTTCCAAAAAAGGCCCGTCTCGTCGCAATTCAAAACTTACTGTACAATATAGCCTCCATCAATCACCAATTGTTTGAATTTTTGCACAAATTCGTCGGCTGTTAGTTAATATTTACGTAAAACAAATCGCTAGCCATTTTGGTGCCCTAAGCATAAATGTTTTGTGGTGCCCATCCCCCCAACACTCCGTCCCCACACCCCATCACCCCTCCCCTGGTAGAAATGAACAATATCTGAGTATTTGTCAGTTTTGCTTTATTAAACAACATAACTTGTTAAGTAGGGCTGTGTTTGAAATATCGATATATCGCTATCATATCGATACACCTTTTCATATCCCAATATCGATACATAAAACCATGTATCAATATATCGACCCCCCCATTTTTGTCAATTTATTTACACAGCCTGTGCTGTGGTTGTAATTTATTTAAATTATTATTTATTGTTTTTATAAGGCCATGTTAAATGAAACAGATTAATGTAACTGCAATGGATTCAATTCCTAATGTAAATATTCATATTCTTAATAATGCATTAAATTAGAGCAAGAAGTTTCTACTCTTTGCAGCATTGGTACTTTTGACTGTCTAAAATATGTGCTGCATGAATTCCTCAACTGAATCGAAAATTGTTGTGAATCATGAATTGAATCAGGCCCTTGTGAATCAAATTAAATCGATTCTGGAAATCTGAATCGATACCCAGCCCTACTTGTAAGTGTCAATATTGAAGTTTTATAAATGTTCACAAAAATAAGTGATAAATAATAAGTCTTTATAAAACTAACAATGACACCAAATACTCAAATAAATAAAGCTAAATGAATTAAAATAAAACTCAATGCCACTACTATTAACAAATAAACATTTGGAAATAAACAAAGTGCAAGCAAGTTAGTAGAGGCTCATGTCTACATTTCTGGGCTGCAAAATCGGCTATCAGGTCATCATATGACAGCTTTTGTGCAATTTCCACATTTATGTTAGGGTATGAACTGCTCCTTGAACATATTGAAGCATTGATCCTGTATTCAGAAATACAAGACAATATTCAGGGATTCTACAATGAAATATGGTTTTGAACCATGGTACAAACATT